>NW_004949140.1:288824-312078 GCF_000317375.1 Microtus ochrogaster
TGTATGGGAAAGTTAAGAAATCTTTAAAAAAATACTAAAATGGAGACTGTAGATATTCCCCAGTTGGTAGAGTAATTGCTTAGCATGCACAAAATCCTGGGTCTGATACTCAGCACTGCCTCCAAGCGTGATAGCACAGACCTGTAATTGTGGCACCAGGAAAGTAGAAGCAGGAGAATCTGAAGTTCAATCCCATCCTCACTGCACAGGGAATCTGAGGCCAGCCTAAGGTACTCGAGACGCTGTCAACAAAGAGGCACGCATGCATAGGATTCCAGCACGTGCAACATGGAGGCAGGAAGATCAGGAATTCAGGGCCAGCTTCAGCTACAGAGTGAGTTTGAGCCCAGCTTGGTTGCATTATGGGAGACTGTCTAAAATTAAACACACACACATACATACATACACACACACACAAGTGTATACATGCATGCACATATACAACAATAGCAACAACAAGTTTGCTGGGTATGGTGGAATGTGTCTTTAATTCCACCACTTAGGAGGCAGAGACAGATAGATCTCTGTGAGTTCTAGGCCAGCCTAGCCTATTTAATGAGTTCAAGGCCAGCTAAGAGTACATAGTGAGACTTTGTCTCAAAATAAACAAACACCCACCCAAAAAACAACCAACCAGCACATAAAAACTCCAACTACTACTAATAGATGAAAGAATAAAGGAATAATGAGTGCTGGAGAAAAGGGAACCCAAGGGTGAGAGATTTCAAGATAGGCTAGAGAAAAGAGTCTCTAGGAATTTAAGCTTTGGTTTCAGACAGGCCTAGGTTCAGATCCCATATTGCCATTTGCTAGACCAGGGACCTTTGGCAAAATAGTTCAATGATCTATGCATCAGTTTTTAAGTCACCTGTAAAATAAGTATGACCTAATCATCTTTACGCTATTAGGCTGTGGTATAACATACTTGACATGGATGACCAAAAGAATGCTGAAACCTTGCCTGGCACAGAATAGCTAATAAATACCTAATAAGTAAAAGGCATTATTATGATCATGATTTTTACTGATAAGACTCAAAGGAGAGTAGCATTATGTAGCATTTAGGAGGGAATATAAATGAAGTCCAAGAAAAGGAAAAAACATTTTAAAAGTCCATTGGGTTTGGCTGCTTGAACATTGTATTTAGGACTGATCATTCCCGGGAGATTGTAGGTAGAAATTAGGTTGCCATTCTGTCTGTTTGTTTGTTTGTTTGTTTTTTTGTCTTTTGGTTTTCTGAGACTGGGTTCCTCTGTGTAGCTTTGGAGCCTGTCCTGGAACTAGTTCTGTAGACCAGGGTGGCCTCGAACTCACAGAGATTCTCCTGCCTCTGTTTTTCAAGTGCTGGGATTAAAGGACGTGTGGTATTGTTGCCTGGTTTAGGTTGCCACTATTACTTGTGAATGGGACATAGAGACATCACAACAGGGCAAAGGCAATAGAACAGGAAAGTGAGTACAAGGTCAGATGCATGTGTGCATGGAACTGTCCCATCTCTAAGTCAGCAGGGCCAGAATGGTCTGTTGAAGAAGTGGCGCTGGGAAAATGGGCCATCCATTTAGAAAAACATAAAACGAGACCCTCCCACACAAACACCACCACAAAAATAGATTCTTCTTGGACCAAAAACAAACTCTAAAAATATAAAGAGAAAATGTCGGAGAATATTTTTATAACTTTGGGAATACAGAAAGCTTTTTGAGTTGTGAAATAAAGTCTAAAAATCACAGAAGGAAAGATTTGTTAGGTTCAAGTTAACTAGAGGAAAAGTAGTTTGGGGCTGGAGCGATGACTTGATGGTTAAGACCACATGATGCTCTTCCCAAAGACCTAAGTTTGATTCTTGACACCCATATCAGGTGACTCGTAACCACCTGTAACTCCAGCTCCAAGGGATCTTATGCCTCTGTGGCAGACACTTGCCCTCACATGTACATACCCAAACACATACATGTAAATAAAAATGATAAAATAAAACTTTTTTTTTCAAAAAGTATTTTACTTTTCTTTTTTCTCTGGTTTGTCAAGACAGGGTTTCTCTGTGTAACGTTTCTAGCTGTCCTGGAACTAGCTCTTGTAGAACATGCTGGCCTCGAACTCACAGAGATCTGCCTGTCTCTGCCTCCCAAGTGCTGGGATTAAAGCCATGTGCCACCACCACCTGGCGTATTTTACTTTTCAAACTATAAAGTACCATAAAGCAAAAGTGAAAACAAGCTACAGATGGACCAAACATATTTGTAACCTATGTAATAGGAAGAAGAGCTTCTACAGTTCCATGAGTGACGAACAGATAACTGATCATGAAGGGAAATATGAGTGGAACAATGCCCAGTCTGAAATGATGCTCGTTCAGCTTCCTTAGCAATTAGGGAAATGCAAAATTAAACAATGGCTTTTTCACTCTCAGATTGGCAAAAATAAAAGATGATATAATAGCCAGTACCACCAGGGAATTTCATTCACGTGGGTGTGTAAATTGATTCAGATTTATTTTTTTGGAGGGCAAATTTGGCAGCATCCATTAAATTTCTGAATGTGAATAATTCATGACCCAGCCATTTCACTTTCCTTTGTGTTGCCCAGAAAACACAAGCGCATGCTTATAGGAAGCAATAGTGTTCACCGCAGCATTGGCTATTATATTTAAAACCTTTAACCTACCTATATGTCCATCAATAAAGCAGCTACAATAACTGTGATTCGATCATACCATGGGATTGTATTTGCAGTTTATATTCACATGGATACAGCATCAGGTCATGGTGTTACAAAATGAGAAGTTGTATCATGGTGTCATGTGTGGAAATTCCCCCCCCCACCACACACACAGCAGATAATCTTCTATCTGCATATAAATATATAGGAAAGCTCTGAAAAGATATTCAGCAGACAGAAAACAGTGATTATCAGTGAGGCAGGAAGAATGCATACATGGATTGTTTGTGTAATTGAAAGGAAATTGAAAGGACGCTGTTTTAAAAGAGGAAATAGATAAAATAGGGGTAAACCATGGGTTTAAAAAGCTGGTGAAAAGAGATAAGACAGTGTGTGAAAAGAGATAAGAAGGACAGGGGCAATAACTGAGGATAGAAAGATGATGAAGGCTTAAACAGGAACAGAAAGTTATAGGATAGAGAGATGATGAAGGCTTAAACAGGAACTGCTACATGTCTATAGTGTGCCAGAAACAATGTGAGAAGCTTGTGACCCTGTTGGGGACGGCGGACCCCCAGACCCTGAATTTTCTGTGACCCCTTGCCTGACAGAGTAAACAACTTGTTTTCCTGTGCTTGCAACTGCTCTGAGCATGAGTCCCTCATGAGTTCCTGATGGCAGGGCCTTGGTTTTTCTGGTGGGCTTGCAGCTGAAAAATCCCAAGAGCTAGGGCATGGCCATTAGTCAAGGAGAGCACTATATAAGCTGCCCTGGAACACAATAGAATGGACATTCTTGATTCAAGGATGACCCATGTCTCTCTCTCTCTCTCTCTCTCTCTCTGTCTCTGTCTCTCTCTGTCTGTCTCTCTCTGTCTCTCTCTGTCTCTGTCTCTCTCTGTCTCTGTCTCTCTCTGTCTCTCTGTCTCTCTGTCTCTGTGTGTGTGTGTGTGTGTGTGTGTGTGTGTGTGTGTGTGCTTTTCAAACTCCAGCCCCTTACCTGACTCGCAAACCGTCCTGTGGTATACAGGCAGGCCAGTACAAGAAACATTACATTGATTAATTGATTGATGGTTCATATGACAGGACTTTTCCTGGGGAGATACAGTACACACATCTACTCACCCCAGCTAAGGAGCCCATGATAGACCAAGGTATGGACACCACAAAAGTCCAACTTGGTGAACCAGTAAGTTTTATTGGTTTTCCTTACAGGGGTGTGGGTGAGCGGTTACTCACAGGAGCAGAAATGATGCAAAGATAGCTGCATCACCAAAGCCCACCCTAGCATGGGTGACAGACAGCTCACAAAAGCTGGGAAACCTAAAGCATACTGCACAGTGTTCAGGCAACTCAACAGGTTAAAGAGTGTTCTTTCCCAAGCTTGGCTGGTTTCTGCTTCTTCCAGGCAGCTGGTGTGGTCTGAGAGTCTTCTTTGCAGCTTGGCTTGTTCAAGCGTCCTCTTTGTAGGTTAGCTAGACTGAGATGGCCTCTCGGCAGTCTTTGTTGCTTACTCTTCGAAGGGAGAAGCCTAGTGAATCCGCTCAGTTTCAGGGACTTCCTGAAGCTACTTTGAGTTGTTTACCTTCCGGATGAAGGGGCTTCTCCACAATATGGGATGTTTCGGTTTCTAAGGAAATGGCTGCACGACAGCAGCTGTGCTAGTGAGCGGGTACCAGGTATATACCTGAATGGTAGAGAACAGCCTGTGGGAGTTGGTTCTCTCCTACCATGGGGGTCCGGAGCATCAAAGTCAGGTGGTCAGGCTCACAGCAACTGCCTCTACCCTTTGACCCATCCTACCAGTCTTTACTGAGCTTTCAGTTAGTGGAGGGGATGGATATGTATGCAAATTATGCAAAGTGGGGCTAAGTACACTGATATAGATATAAGGGGTTCAGGCTGTGGAAACAGGGAGGAACAGCAATTGACCAAACCTTGTTTGGAGAGATGGGTAAACGGGTGGTCAGGAAAGGCTAGGCTAAGTCCTGAAGCCATTGCAAGCGAGTGTGAGTTAGCCACCCTGAAGCTAGTTGATACTCAGCCTGCGATGAATAAATGCATCAGATATACATTGGTAGAGAAAATAGTGTATCTGTGGTGGTTTGAAAGAAAATGGCCCCCAAAAGGAGTGGTTGTAGCACTTTCAGTTCCAATACCATGTCTGCCTGCCTGCCACCATGCTCCCTTTCCTGATAATGGATTGAACCTCTGAGACCATAAGCAAACCTCCTCAATTAAATGTTTTCCTTATCAGAGCTGCCAAGGTCCTGGTGTCTCTTCACAGCAATAGTAACCCTAGCTAAGACAGTATCCATAAGTTTTCATCATTTGATACCAAAAGCATCCATTTGATGTATTGACTAGGAGACTGACGTGGGGTAGAAATAGTCTACAGTGAGTTGAAGAGTGAATTAGAATTTTAAAGAAGCAGATTATTTTTTTCAGGAAACTTCTTTTTGAATCTGGGTATGATAGTGCATGCCAGTAACCCCAGCACTTGCCGGACAGGGGTAAGTGGATCAAAAGTTTAAGGTCATTGGGGCTAGAGAGCTGGGTCAGCAGTTAAGAGTACATATGACTTTTCCAGAAAACAGAGCTAAATTCCCAGCACAAATGTCGGGTAGCTCATAGCTACCTATAACCATAGCTCCAGGAGATTTGATGCCTCTAGCTTCCCCAGACATCCACTGTCATATTCATGCCTCACCCTCACATATACATGTGGTTTAAAAAAATGAATCTGGGGATTGGAGAGATGCCCCAGCAATTAAGAGCACTGACTACTCTCCCAGGGGACCTAGATTCAATTCCTAGCACCCACATAGCATCCAAAACCACCTGAAACTCCAGTACTAGGGGGTCTTGATGCTCCCTTCAAGCTTCTGATGGCACTGTATCCACATGGTGCATAGACGCGCGTGCAGGTTAAACACCCAGAGACATTTAACTCTAAATATTTCTCATTTTTCATACAATCCATTCTTGTCATTTTCTTTCCTCTCCCTCAAGTCTTCCCACATCCTACCTACCTCCCTACTCACCCAACTTCATGTTCCTTCTCTCGGGAGAGAAAAAAAAAACAAGAACACAAAATACATAACAACAACAACAAAAAAAAAAAAAACCTCAAATCAAAAGGAAAAAACATGCCCCCTTCTTTGGGCTGGAATTTTGTCTGGCTTGAATTTCTGCTGGTTTCGAGTATGCCGTCACCGTCTCTGTGGGTTCGTGTGTGTATCGGGCCTGTTGTGTCTGAAATACGCTGCCTTGGAGGCGTCCACCACCTTTAGCCTTGCCAGTCTTTCCCTCTCTTCTACATAGACCACTGAGCCTAGAGGGAAAGGATTTGCTCAAGACATCCCACTTAGAGCTAAGTGCCTTGGGGCCTCTCGTTGTTTATGTTGTCTAGTTGTGGCTCTCAGTCTTAATAACCATCTATTATAAAATTCTAGGTCATTCTTTGCTACGTAGTAGGTTTGAGGACAGCTTGGGCTGCAGGCTGCATGAGATCCTTTATTTAAAAAAAAACCCTGAAAAGAAAAGAGAACACAGCCTCTCCATAAATATTTCTTGAGTACCCATGCTAGGCAGAGATTTCAAACTTGGCCGCTTAGGGGAGAGAAGGCACAGGAACATGGCTGGGGTGGTTCAGAGTTGAGGAGGATTGGACTGGGTTAAAAAACAAGTTCCCTTTTGAAATGAGGGTAGACTTAAATATGTTCATAAGTTGAGGGGAAAGAGTCAGTAGGAAGAGAGGAGATGGAGCAAGGATTCCAAAGAGTTTGAAAGGGTTGGAACCATGTGCACGGGATAACAAGCCTTGAATAGATGAGAAATACTTCATCTTCAGATTAGAAGGAGATGGGATGGTGGATCCATCTTTAAAGAATGGGTGATGGGGTTGTATGAGCTTTGTGGCCCCAAGTTGGTTGGTAAAATAAGCTGTTAGATTATCATGAGAGTGAAGAAGTCAGAAATCATATTGGAGCTTGAGAAATCAAATGAAGGTCTGGAATGGTCAATGAGAACAGTGGAAAAGGAGCCAATCAAGACCAAGTAAAAGGGCTATTATGTTACCATGAAGGTTCCGATGAGGTTAGAGGTCATTGTAGGCAGCAGAAGAGACCCTAAGTGAGCAAAGTTCTGAGTGAATGAGTATTTTGACACAGGCATGGCCATGTCAAGAATATCCCAAGACCTTGAATCTGTAGGACAATTGGAAAAACTGTCATCCCTGTGATCTAGGCTCACAAGACATGGCAAAACCCTTTTTGTGACTCTGTGTCTATGATTGATCAATGTGTGCAAAGACTTGCAGCCGCAGCCTCCTGCTCCCAGATGTTTACAGCCCTAGACTGTTCACCTACAGAGGGGCCAGGTGGTGGGGCTACAGGGAGCAGAGCCCAGCCCGATCCCAGCTTCAGTGTACGTGTGTCTGTGTGCTTGTCCTTTCTTCATTCCCTCGTTACCCCTAGCCAGAGCTCGGGGACCCAGGCCACATAGAACTTGGCAGACCATGAATTTATAAAAAAACATCAAGACCTATAGTTTTGTATTTTCTTTCAGCCAACTTTGACAGCAATGGAGTCGTCAGCCTCTGCTATTTATTCAGTTAGGTAATTCCACTAGGGCCAGCAGGGTGGGGCTGAACAGAGATGCGGCCTTTGATAAGAATGCTTCCTAATGGATACATCCTTGCACATCTGTAGACCCAGCTGCTAGAAAGGCTGAGGCAGGAGAATTGCTTAAGTCCAAGAGTTCAAGACCAGCTTGGCCAACATAGCAAGAGCCTGTCTCAAAAACAAAAACATGGTTCAATTGACTAGCCGTGTGATTCAGCTTTGGCGGAGGAGCTGGGACTGGGAAAAGGGAGAGACGTTGATATCCTGTGAAATAAGGAAAGGGCCCAAATTCCTGAGCATTAGCACTCTGAGGAGATCATTCATGTAAAGGAGGATTAAAGCCATGGGACGGCTAGATGGACACCAGGTTCTGGCCAGAGAGTTGGGTGTTACAGAGAGGATTTCTTGGGCAGGGAGCAGAGGGAGCCGAAGGGATGAAGTGAGGGCAGTCACACAGTGTATGGGGGCCGAACATTGTTAGCATTGTTAGCAGGCACATTGTAGTCACCTAGGGTGGGGAGAAAGGGTGGGCCAAAGGAAGACGGGCTAGGTCTCCAGGGAAGAGAGGCTATACATTGGCATTGAGGAGGAGCTGGCTAGAGGGATTGTCTGGGAGAGCTACGCGCTTGCCCCCTTTATCTCCCCTCAAGGTGCGTGGCTGTGGGGAGAAGCATACCCTGGAGATGGCTGGTGGGTGGTGGTGTCTCCGAGGGAGACGAACAGGTAGATGAAAGCTGCCAGCACATCTCAGACTTTAATGTATACCCAAACCACTGAGGTTCTTGACAAAACTCAGTGAGACGAATTAAGATGAATGGTTCAATGGCATTTAATACACTCATAAGCACCACTGCTGTTTGTTGTTCAACCTTCACCTCTATGTAGTTCCCACGCATTTGCTTCACCCACAAAGGAAACTTCACCCAACAGCTCTGCCTTCCTTTCCCACCTCAGCTTCCGGTAACCACTATCTCTTCTGTCTCTATGAACTTCACTATTCGGGGTGGTGCCTCATACAAATGCAATTCTATGCAATTTGTCCATGCATGAGTGCCTGTCTCCCACCCCTTTCCCCCTTTTTAACGTTGGGGATTGGACTCAGGGCCTAGCATGTGTTCGGTAGGTTCTATGAGAATTTCTTTATAGCTAAAGATCTTTTTATTGTATGGATAGTCCATATTTTCTTGATCCAGCCATCAGCTGATGGACATGTAAGCTGTTTCTGCTGCACAGCTGGGGTTGATGGCTTCTAGTTCATTCACTAAATTTTAGCTCCCTGCATTTCTTCCTGCTGCTTAAACTTGTCAGGCTGGTCTCGGCCTCAGCATCCTTATTGCGTTCCTGTTGCTTGGCCTGCCCTTCTCCTGGATCTTACTGGGGCTTACTGGTGGACTCATCCTTACAACTCAGATATTGAACCCTCAGAGAAGCGTCCCTGGTCGTGATATCAAAAGTCTCTGAACTTCCAGTACTTTCTATTCAATATTCTATCTCCATAGTACATCTCAGTACCAGAAATGAAGAAGTATTTGGACAATGGGCACCTGTAGTACTGGGCTGTGGGTCTCTGGCCTCATTCACAAAATAACCTTTGAATGCCTAAAATGTACCAGTTGTATTAAAAGTACAGTTGCCAAAATATTTTAAGCTATGATTTAGTAACCCATACACTTATCTGTTAAGCCCTTAAATAATAGTATCTATTTGTAGGCGTCATAATTACCAGAATATAGAAGCTCTGATGGATGTAGATGCTATTTTGACAGATGTGCACCCACAGGACTAGGAAAGGAAAATATGGCTGATTTCTACTGGACAGAAAAATCACAGGTGCTGCAAGCAGTGCTATAGGTGATTACCTTGGTTTATAACTGAAGAAACTGCCAAAGTTCAGTTCGAGGTGTATTTTGTTTCTGTCCAAGTTTGGGAATTCTCTAAATTCTATCCAGAGGCTCCTTGGAGGTCTGTGAACTCCGTGTTTAGAATTGTATGGGTAGGGCTGGAGACATGGTTCAGCAGTTCAGAGCATTGTTTGCTCTTGCAGAGGGCCCAAGTTCAATTCCCAGCATCCACATGGGCCCTTACAACTATCTGTAGCTTCAGTCCCAGGGAATCCATCACCCTCTCTGGTCTCCCTGGAATCAAGACATGCACGTGGCGCATAGACATATAGGCAGACAAAACACTGATGTGCGTTAGAAAAGAATAAGTCCGTGCATGGTCTGCAAAAGTCTTGAACTTGTTGCCTTAAAAGGGAAAAGGTTAACTGTAGTGATGAGGGAGGAAAGTGCTGGAAGAAAGCTGTCTTCTCTAGCCCTCCATGGAACTGGGGTGTGGGTCATAGAGAAACGTTCTCTTGGGAGGGGCACAAGAAAAGCAGTGCTTTGAACTAAAAAAGAAACAGTCATGCAGTTGCACACAGAAGTAAGGGTTTTCTTTGCCCCAGAGTGGAGTTCAGTAAGGATAGCCACACGTGGAGAAGAGATAGCCACTGTGGGAAGATCAGCCATGGGGGCAAAGGTGAGAGAACTCAGAGCCGTAGGTGGAGTCCTCACTGTATGCCAGACAGTAGACCAGACACTGGCGAAACAAAGCTGGCTGGCACAAGGCTGAGTCACCCTTCTTTCAGAGCCCAGATTCTGGTGGCTGATTGGCTGGTCTGGCTGGTCTGATCTATGCACCTCTTCACAGCCTCTGGGAGCCAGGGGCAGTGGCAATAAGATGAACACAGTGCTTCGGAGATTCAAGGGGAAGGAAGCTGAGAAAAATCGGCTCTTCTGTCTCCCCCACCCCTTTGTGTGAAGCAAAAACTGAAATAAAAAGAAGTTATGTAAGAGAGGAAAGCAAAGCCATGCTCTGATCATGTAATTCAAAGCAGCTACCCATCTACCAATTAGCTACATCTGAGGGATGCGCCCTCTATTCTCACGATGAATTCTTCAGGAACCTTCTATGACTCTTGTCTGCCAAGAAATCATTTGTGCTTCAAAAACAGTCTTGACTGGGGGGGGGATCAAGGGAAGAAAGAACAATATTTTTAGATTTTTTTTCCTTTGGGGTGCCAGAGATACCCTGCACCTGGGTCTCTTCCTGAAGGCAGTTCTCCGGATGCAGGATTCTGTGATTCTTTTTTTAAATGCTGTTTTTCTCCCCTTTCCTAGGGGGCTCTTTCACAAAGGCTCGGGTTAGGAGCTGTTGCAGGTGGGAGGTATTGGCTGGTCTCATACCTTCCTTTGATCATGTTCTCTTGTGGCAGTGGGATCTGAAAACTAACCTGCCCTGGGCTGAGGTAAAGAACCTCTTCTTCCCTGAACGGAGGCAGCATCTCCAGGGGAGAGGCAGCCTGCAAGCTGAGGAGAGGAGGAGAGAGGTAGGGCTGAAACTGAGCTGACCTAGTTAGAGCAGAAAGTCGGAGATGCGGTCAAGGGGGAGGCTGAGCAAGTGGGCTGGCTCACTGCGTAAAGATGCTTGCCACCAAGCTGATGTTCCTCCACCCCTGGATCTCTCGGGGTGAAAGGAGGAAACTGACTCACGCAAACTGTCCTCTGACTTCGACACTTAGGCCACACACGTACACAATAAATAAGTGTATTTAAGAAAAAGAAAGAAAGGGGCTGGAGAGATGGCTCAGAGGTTAAGAGAACTGACTGATGTTCCAGAGGTCCTGAGTTCAATTCCCAGCACCCACATGATGACACACACCCATCTACAATGAGATCTGGTGCCCAGAACACTATATACATAATAAATAAATTTAAAAAAAAGAAAAAAGAAAGAAAGAATGTTGGAGCAATTGGGGCGGCTTCAGTGCAGATAGGGCTAGGAAGAAAGAAATTTCCAGAAAGGCCCAGGACAGGGAGGAGAACTGGGCTGATTATCTTTTCTGAAGTCTTGAAAACTTAGCATATATTAATGATATGTGCTCATGAGTTTCATTATGGGACTTTTTTGTGTGTACATAGTGCATTCCTTAGTACATTCGCTCACATTGCCCTCTTTTGTCCCCTCCCACTGATCTTCTTCCCCTTCCCAAGTAGCCCCTCTTCCTCTTTTATCTTTGTAAATAGAGGTATTTAATAAACACACTTTCATTTATTTGCGTGTGTGCATGTGTGCAAGGGCACTAGCGTGTGTGTGTGTGTATGCATACCACAGTGCATGTATAAAGGTCAGAGAGCAACTTTGTGGGAGCCTAGCCAGTTTGTATATTCACCTTCCTAGACATGGACAGAGGGGGGCGGACCTTGGACTTCCCACAGGGCAGGGAACCCTGATTGCTCTTTGGACTGGAGAGGGAAGGGGAGAGGAGTGGGAGGAGGGGGAGGAGGGTGGGGGGAGGGGGAGAAGGGTGGGAGGAGGGGGAGGGAAATGGGAGGCTGGGAGGAGGGGGAAACTTTTTTTTTTCCTTTTCTTAATAAAAAAAAGGGAAAAAAAGCTAGTTTTCTTCTTCTATCATGTGGGCTCTGGGAATCAAGCTCAGGTTCTCAAGCTTGATGGCAGGTACCCTTAACCACTGAGCCAGCTCACCAACTCCCTGTTTTATGCCCTTGTGTTTATGAGCAAACCAGTAAGTTTAATTAGGGTTACTTATAGGAACATGATTAAGGGGTTAGTTACAGAAGTTACTGGCAACTCACCAGTGGCTACACTACTGAAGAAAATATCTCTCCCTCTAGCAACTGCTAACTGCCTATAGACCTTCAATTCACTATTGTTTAGGAGGCTGTGCTGAATCAGGTGTGGTGGTACACATAATTTAATTCTAGTACTCAGGAAGCGGGGGGGGGGGGTGAAAGGTTCATGGGTTTGAGGCCAGCCTGAATAACATGAGGCTATTGTCTTAGTTAGGGTTTTATTGCTGTGAAGAGACACCATGACAAGGACAGCTCTTATGAAGGAAAACATTTAATGGGCTGGCTTACAGTCTCAGAGGTTCAGGCCTTTATCATCATGGTGGGGCATGGTGGCATGCAGGCAGATATGGTGCTGGAGAAGGAGCTGAGAGTCCTACATCTTGACTCACAAGCAACAGGGAGTGGTCTGACTCACTGTGTGTGGCCTGAGCATAATGAGACCTCATATCCCACCCCTACAGTGACACACTTCATCCAACAAGACCACACCTACTCCAACAAGGCCACACCTCCTAATAATGCCACTCCTTTTGGGGGCCATTTTCTTTCAGAGCACCACTGCTATATGGCAAGATAATGTCTTAGAAAAGAGACAAATAGAACTGTGCCTGGTGGAGCACACCTTTAATCCTGGCACTGGGGAGCAGAGGCAGACAGATCTCTGTGAGTTCAAGGCCTGGAATACATAACAAGTTCCAGATCAGACAAGGCTATAATGAGACCCTATCTCAAAAACAAAGCAACAAATAAATAAATAAATGTCTTGTTGAGTCAGGAAGACTGCCAAGGGGAGTTTTGCATGGATTCTCAGTGAGCTGAGGTTCCTATGTAAATGGCTGGGGGACGTACCTTTAACAAATTTTGTCTGGATGCTTAGATCAGAAGTAGAAACATATGTGACTATCGAGGTTGTTAATTGGGATGCTTCCCAGTTTGCTGCAAGAATGAGCCAAGATCCCACAGCACTGTGACAGAATCCCCTAGCGTGGGTCACAGAGAGGACTTGTGTCCAGAGCTCCAAAGCCAAGGCAGGGTGTGTGGAGCTGCAGGAAGCATCTAATGGGCTTAGATCAAGGGTCCAACTACAGACTCCACCAGAGATTGCCTTGGGGCTGCTGGAAGATAGAGGCATTCTCTTCCCAGGTCCTGTCCTTCAGGAAGACACCATGAATCTAAGAGAACATTGATTCCTGCAAAGCAGCAGCAAACATTCCAATACTATGTAGAATTTTTTTTTTTTTTTACACTGCTTGGTCACAGAAGGGATTTTGGGCATAAGAAGAGAAGACCCTTGGAAGGAGATAGGCATTAAACTGAGCTGTGAGGTGTGCAGAGGGAGGATGGGGATGTGGAGATTAATGGACATTCCACAGTGAAAAAATAAATTGGGTTCACATGTGGCCCAAGAAGACAACGAAAGTTGTCAGTATAAGACCCCACCAAGAAGACACGGAGAAGCCCAACTAGATGGGGGAGGTCCAATTACAGAGGACACATTGCGTTTCTAACTGGGATTGACTATGTCAAAAAAAAAAAACAAAAACAAAAACCCAAGCACTTGACACCATTTCTCTCCTCTCCTCTCTAGCTATAAGCCTATAGTGGAATTCATAGATGCTCAGTTTGAGGCCTACCTGCAGGAGGAGCTGAAGATCCGGAGAGTACTGCACACCTACCATGACTCCCGAATCCATGTCTGCTTGTACTTCATTGCCCCCACAGGACATTCGCTTAAGTCTCTGGACCTAGTAACCATGAAGAAGCTGGATAGCAAGGTATGAGGCAGGAGCTGGGGCTGAGCAAGCTGGACTCTTACTGATTTGATATACAAGGGATGCTGGGTTCCAGCAGAGGTTTTGTGGCATCTTAATCCCACCCTCTGTTCCCTTCCCCCATAAGGATGGTGTTACAGATCGTGCATTTGGGCTATATGCTTTGCCATCTGGATTCCTAGTATTAGGAATGGCTTTGTCCTGAGAGTCTTGACAATAAGAACGAATGCAAGCAAGATGGCTGTTCAAGTTTAAGGGTGCTGGTTTTGGCAATGGAATACAGTATTATTCTTTACTTTAAATTTTTTTAGATTTATTTTATTTGCTATTTTCAAGTATTTTACTGCATGTATGCATATCTGTATACCACTTGTATGCCTGGTGCTGAAGGAGCTCAGAAGAGGAGGTTGGATTCCCTAAAACTGGAGTTAAGGATGGCTGCGAGCCACCAAGTGGGTGCTGGAAACCAAACCTAGGTCTTCTGCAAGACATCGGTTGCTATAAACTGCTATCTCTCCAGCCAAGGCCCTAGTTTTGATTCTCAGCACCATAAAAATAAAACAAATTGAACATCAGATTCTTTCAAAAGCCTAATTACTTCAAGTTTCCTTCCCTAACATTTGGCATGTGCCAGGCACTATGTACATATATGTTATTTCATCTCTTCTTTTCTATTTGTATATGTGTGTATGCATGTTTGCATGTATGTACACATGTGTGTATGTGCATATGAATGCTATGTGGAGACTGAAGGTTGATGTCGGAATCATCCTCTGTCATTGATCTTCTACCTTATTCACTGAGGCAGAATCTCTCAGCCAAACCAGAATTCAGATATATGGCTGGTCTTGCTAACTACCTTGCTTGATCTACCTTCTGAGGCTGAATTCTGGGCAGACTAAATGCTTGCAGGTTCAGGGGATCCAAGCTCTGGTCCTCATACTTGTGCAGCAAGAGCTTAGCCACTGAACCCTGTTTTTTTGTTATTGTTGCTTGTTTGTTTTTGTTTTTAACAAAGGTGCTTTTATTGTATTTTGTTTCAATTTTTAGATTTTATTTATTTTTAATCAAAACTTTTTCATACAATGTATTCTGATCATGCTTTTCCCCTCCCACAACTCCTCCCAGATCCTCCCCACCTTCCCACCCACCCACCTCCATATCTTTTATCCCTTTCTCATTAAAAATCAAAAACAATAACCCCCAAAAAGAAACTTCATGAAAACAAAAACCAAATATATAAGTACAAGACCAGTAAGGCAAAAGAAAAGAAAAAGGATGAAAGAAAGAAAAGAAAAAGAGAAAAGCCCAAATGAAGCGGTATGAGACAAAAAGTCTACAAGACCACCATTGAGTTCACTGTGTGTTGTCCATCTACTGCTGGCCATGGGTATATCTTGAAGTTAATGTACCCAGTGAGACTCCATTGGGGAAAAAGTAATCTTTCCTTTGCAAGTAGGTATCGTCTACTTCTTGGTTAGAGACGGAGCCTGTGTTTACTTCCCCTCTCTCAGCAATGGGATCCTGTCTGGCTTGAACCTGTGCTGCTACCATCTCTGAGTTAACATATTTAGCAGTCCCATTGTCTGGAAGACACTGTTTCCTTGGTGTCACATGTCACCTCTGGCTCTTCAGTTTTTCTACCCCATCTTCCACATAGATCCCTGAGCTCTGAGAGGGAGGATCCTATTTAGGACTGAGTGCCAAAGTCCCACTTTCTACACATTGTCCTGTTGTGGGTCTCTGTGTTAGTTCCTGTCTATTGCAAGAAGAAGCTTCTCTGATGATGGCTGAGCAAGGCACTGATCTCTGGGTATAGCAGAATGTTGTCAGGAGTTATTTTATTGCCATGCTCTTTTAGCACAACTGTACTTAGTAGTATTTAGTACTTAGTATTTAGTATGTAGTATTTATTTTTCCCCTAGGCCCATGACCTATACAGTCTCAGGTCTAGCAGTGTCAGGCATGAATTCTGTCTCATGGAGTGAGCCTTAAATCCAATTAGGCAGTGGTTGGTTACCTCCACAACAGTTGTGCCACTGTTGCACCAGCATATCACATAGGCAGGTGACATTGTAGTGTGCAGGATTTGTAGCTGGCTGGGTGGTGGTTGCCTTTCTCCTTTGGTAGTGTGCAAAGTGTATTCCAATAGCATGAACACCAGTAATAGCAGTGAAGGCTCTAGTTAGGCACCAGCTCAACTTCTAATTTGATGACGTATCTAAACGTTGTTTTCAGCAACAGGGACTGGGCCCTATTTTGCCCTTCTAATAATCTAGTAGTATATTTAAGTACTGTTACTTACATTTTACATAGTACTGTTAGCTACATATGAAGTCACTGAGGCACAGAGGCAAGTACCTTGCTCAAGGTCAGACAACTTGTAATGGAGTTGAGATTTGCCTTTAGCTCCAACTGCAAGTTATTTTAGTATACAAAATTCTAATTTACATTAGTAGTCATTTGGTAGCATAGCCACTATAAGAACTGAATGTCAGCTATAATCAGAATAAGAGCAGTTTTTTTCCATTTTTGCAGCAATGAGCTCACTACTTGTGAATAATAGGCTGTTCCTGAAATGTCTCCATGCCCAGCACGGCCCCATATAGGGCGGCAGTGAGCCACGTGGCAGGCTGTTTGCTGGGTAGGCTGCATTAAGTAAGCAGTTTTTGGTTTATGTTTATTGTGGACTAATGAGGACTAGGCAAAAAAAATAACAAGGAGGCTTGGATTTGCCTGCTGTTCCATCTTGGCAAAGATCTGGATCTCTTGACCCCAAAGACTTCAAGAGAGATAACTACAAGGTCCGGTCTTTGACTCGCATCCCAAGCTTTGTGAGATGTGTCTTCAGGGGTCTTCAAAAGCACAAAAGACACAGTACTTCTTCAGTTCTAGAGCCCCCACTTGCTCCTTTCAGAGTTCAGGGCCTGAGCAACATTCATGCTGTCCCAATGAGGTCTGCAAACAGGAACAATTCCATTTTCTTCAGGAACCTGAGCTTAGTGTGCTCTGCCTCCCAAAGCCACGCGCATGGCAGATTTCTTTACCATTGGCAATAAAAGCTTTCCCTCTTTCTGGAGGGATTTCAAGGGTCGGGGTTCAGGTGAGTTGAACTTTTGGGGTGGCACTAGGCCTTTCTCTTGCTATCTGAAATTAGGCCTTCATACCTACTTTCTTTGCTCAGAAATAAATCCTACAACGCAAGCATTGTAACTTAAGGGGGTAGGGGATGGTAAAACAGGATCTAGTGTAGTTTAAGCTACCTTCAAACACACCTTGACATAACGAAAGATGGCCTTGGACTGATCCTTCCACCTCCACCTCTCCAGTGCTGGGATTATAGGTGGAGCTGAAGATGGAGCTTAGGGCTCATACTAAGCGAGCATCCCGCCAACTGAGCGCATGCCCAGCCCAGTCTAACTTTTCTGCATAGGTCTCAGGTTAGATTCATAATACTGGGTCTTTTGTGCCTACCTGGCTGTTGCAGGAGAGCCACATACATGTTCATCCTCATCAAGTTCTGCCCCTGCTTCCTTTTTCTGACCTCCCACGTGGATCCATGGTATATCTGGCTGGGGAAAGCCTCAGTTGGACAGGTTGGGACAGCTTATCGTTACCAACAAATGGCTGCCTGTCACATTGTCAACCACAAATTCCCTGTCGTCTTTCTTCTTTGAAACACTCGGGCAGTGACCCTGATTCCAAGACTTCACACAGTCCACCAACTTCATTCTGAATTGATAGACAGTTCATAGTTGCTACCATGTAGCTTTGGGGCTACGGCTGAGTTTGATTTGAATTTCAGTTCTGCAACTTATTTGCCCTGTGGCCTTAGGCAAGTTATTTAACCTCTGTGCGGTTCAATTTCACTTTGGTAAAACACTAGCAGCAATGCCTTCTGGGAAAGTTGTTGGGATTAATTTTGCTACGCCATTCATAGGGTACTTAGCTTAGTGGCCAACACATAGTAAGTACTCGTCATTGTTATTTGCTATTTGGCTAAAGGTGGGCAGTGCTAGACTATTCACTGAGCTAGCTACCCCCTCTGGGCGCTGGTGGGAACCCTAGGCTGTGGAGTTGTCGGTTGCTAGTTAAGGATCCCACTTTGTTCCTCCTTCTCCTAGGTGAATATCATCCCCATCATTGCCAAGTCAGATGCCATCTCTAAGAGTGAGCTGACAAAATTCAAGATCAAAATCACCAGTGAACTTGTGAGCAATGGAGTCCAGATCTATCAGTTCCCCACGGATGACGAGTCGGTGGCTGAGATCAACGGAACCATGAATGTGAGTGGGGGCACAGGGTTCGGCCTTCCAGACGTGTGTTCTTATGAGCAGCCTTTGGCAAGTAGCGGTGAAGTACCTTCATCAGCCCTCTTAGTGCTGATCTTAACTCTTGAGTGCCTGAGACTCGGGTATTGGGGACAGAGGACCCAGAACCTAACTAGTTTCTGTTTCTAGTGATGGCTGCTGTGGCATCTCAGTGGCACAGAGATTAGTGACCAGGGGAAGGGCAAGGCTGACTCGAGGTTGCGTGTGGAGTGGGAATTCAGGCCTCTCTTGCTCCTCGTTTTTGGCTCCTGTGTGTGTTCATATGTGTGTGCACAAACGTGGTGACCAGAGGTTGATGGATGTCTCCCCCGATCACTCTCCACTGTATTTACTGTGCTAGGGTCTCTTGCTGACACCGAAGCTCACCCATATCTCCTAGCCAGCTTGCCAGGGGGTCCCGTATTCCCCATCTCTGCCTTCTAAGTCCTAGGATTACAGGTAGCTGCTGTGCCCTGTCACCTTCTCTGTGAATGCTGAGGGGCTGAACTCAAATTCTTGAGATTACCAGGCAGGTACTCTATCCACTGTGCCATCCCCCCAGCCCCCAAACTGCCTTCTTAGTAGCCCTCAGTTCTAGGCCAGGCAGCCTTCCAGACTGGACTTCAAGAAAGGGAAACTATGTTTGTCTGACCACAACAATGCCGGCACAGTAGGTACAGCAAAAGCCATAAAGGCCAAAAAAACCAGCTTGGCCTCAGAGGCACAGGGATGGGCTGTTGGCCAAGAATTGAGCCCTATTGTCATGAACCGAACAATGAGAAATAGCCTCCAATTTTCTAGCAACCACAGTGATTTTTTTTCTAGGATCTTAGGCTGGAACACAGTGATTTTTTAAAAAAAAGATTGTATTTATTTTTATTTTAGGTATGTGAGTGTTTTGTCTGCATGTATGCAAGAATACCATGTGTGTACAGTGTCCATGTAAGCCAGAAGAGGGCATTGGATCACCTGGGACTCAAGTTACAGATGGTTGGGGATGTCTTGTGGCTGCTCAGAATCAAATCCAGGTCCTCTGCAGGAGCGGCCAGGGCTCGCAAGCACTGAGCCATCTCTCCAGCCCCTGTGATGTTATTTTGAAGCCCCAGGGTTATGAGTTGCCTTATTAAGTGTGAATGAATTTACAAATAGAGTCCTCTTTTTCTATCCTCCCCCACGTCCCCCACTAGAGGAATGAATAAGAGAGAAGGCCGAGAGTCAAACACTCCCGGGCTGCTTTGCAATGTGTTTCTGCTGTTGCCGTGAAAGCTTCACTGTTGTGATTTCTAGGAGACAGCTAGTGGCTTTCAGCAAGCCTCTGCTTCAGGAACAAATTTCTTTTTCGCTATTGAGAGGCATCGGTTTTTCCTAATGACATAATGTCAGGGGACAGCCAAACTCAGGAAAGCCTTGTAATAAAAGCCATTTTTAGCAAACTTTTCCTGCTGCTGGTGCCCTCTAAGTTGTCATTAAAACATCAGCTGCCACCTCCTGTGAATTGGCCAACAAATCAGCATAGTCAGGCAGCAAGTCACAGTCTCGCCTGACGCCTTGTCCATGAGCACAGCCCACCGTAGATAGGTTTCTGAGTAGAAGCCCTTCCTTCATCTGCCTTGAACAAGTCTGGCTCAAGTCTGTGGGCCGGGAGGTAGGTAGAGTTGTGTTCTTTGTGACCTAGTATGGGTGTGGACAAAAAATAAAAAAAAAATACCACTGTCCTCTCCAGGAATCAGGGCATTTGGATGGAAATGAGGGTCTGTTATGATAAGAAAACTGGATAAGGTGCCCAGCCTGTAACGAAACAGGAAGTGCTTTCTGGGTGTCGCTTGCACTGATGTCTGGAAGCATCTAGTCACCTCAGGGACCTCAGTTCTATAGATAGCTTCCAGGCTCATCCTCTGAGTCAGCAAGCAGTGCTCAGCCTTATCATTTGCTTTGCTACAAACAAAGAGGAATAAGTTTTCCGCAACGTGAAGGTGTCCCACCAAGCTCTGTCACTACATGATGGCTTACGAGTGGCAGTCTCCCTTTCTCTGTTCTCAGCTCAACTCTGGCCTCCTGCTGAGCCTAGAGCAAATTCAGCCTCAGAGTTTCCTTCTCCACCACGCTGCTGTGGCAGCCCAGAGATTGCAGGCCCTATGTTATGGGTAACGGCCCAGAGTTTGCCCCTGCTTCGCTTTGAACAGCTAAATTAAAAACTAGTTGTGGTAGCACATGCTTGTCATCCCAGCACTGAGGCAGGAGGATGACATGTTTTCTTCTGGCCTAAGTTACATATAACCTGCCTCCAAAAGAAAAGAAAAGAAAAGAAAAGAAAAGAAAAGGAAAGGAAAGGAAAGGAAAGGAAAGGAAAGGAAAGGAAAGAAAAGAAAAGAAAGCTAAGTCTGATGGGTTCAGGGTCATCCCTCTACGTAGTGTCACTCAGAATTCACTCCCTTGCATGTCACCATGCTTTCGAATGGGAAGGGAAGAGGAAGGGTACCCTCCAGCCAGGATTGCCTGGACTTGGGCATGTCTGTGAGAGGGGCCTGTATGGGAAGCCTCTGGGTCCCAGATGACAAATTGGGAAGCAGGAGGGAGGGGTCACTGCTATAATAAACACAAAAGTGCTTTGCCCACTTGCCAACATTACAACTGTGTCAGAGTCTCCAGAGAAACCATGGTTTATGCACTGGTATCAACGGAGATGGGGAGGGAGTGCTTGGGCGCTATGAGGTCTGGGTGCTGGCCTTTCCGTTCTAGATATGGTTCCAGATCCCCAGTTCCTGCCCACTGCACAGCCTGTTGTCATGGGAAATAGAAGAGGCCGAAGTTGTTTTATTTATTTTTAACCTAGTTAGAGAAGACTGTGCAGCTGCCCTCTTATACCCAAGTAAGAGATATTCATGGGTGCACATGCCCAGCCTCACCGTCAGCTTTTGGGTGACTCTGGAGAACTTTATTTCAGATTGTGGAGGCAGGAGTTGGGGGAGAGGGAGAGAGTTCATTGGATGCTATTTTCAACCCCTACTGGGATTCCTCTCAAAGCTGTAGGCTTTATTTTATTTTTTTTAAAGATTTATTTATTAAGTATACAACATTCTGCCTCCATGTATGCCCACACATCAGAAGAGGGCGCCAGATCTCATTACAGATAGTTGTGAGCCACCATGTGGTCACTGGGAATTGAACTCAGGACCTCTGGAAGAGCAGTCAGCGCTCCCAACCACTGAGCCATCTCCCCAGCCCCCTGTAGGCTTTAAATCTCAGAATTGCCACTGTTTAAGTTAATTCATTCTTTTGAGACCGGGTCTCACTAGGTAGCCCAGACTGTCCTTAAACTTGTGACCTTCTCGTCTCAGCTTCCTAATTGCTGGCATTGTAGAACTGAGTCACCATGCCCAGCCTATTGTTTAGATGCAGTGCTGCTGCTCTGGTGTAATGACACACCTAGAGTCCCAGTACTTGGGAGGCAGGAACAGCTGGATCAGAAGTTTAAGGTTACCCTCCACCACACAGAGAGCTGAAATATAGCCTGAACAACATGAGGCCCTGTGTAAGAAATACAACAAAAATCTAATGCTATTCTTTTTTTTAATTTTTATTTTATTATTATTTTTATTTATTTATTTATTATGTATATAATATTCTGTCTGTGTGTATGCCTGCAGGCCATAAGAGGGCACCAGACCTCATTACAGATGGTTGTGAGCCACCATGTGGTTGCCGGGAATTGAACTCAGGACCTTTGGAAGAGCAGGCAATGCTCTTAACCACTGAGCCATCTCTCCAGCCCCTATTATTTTTTTTTTAAGATTTATTCATTTATTATGTATACAGTGTTCTGTCTGCATGTATGCCTACAGGCCAGTAGAGGGCACCAGATCTCATTGCAGATGATTGTGAGCCACCATGTGGTTGCTGGGAATTGAACTCAGGACCTCTAGAAGAGCAGCCAGTGCTCTTAGCCTCTGAGCCATCTCTCCAGCCCCATAGTGCTATTCTTAGGATACCTCAAATTATAGCCAGGGATTAAAAAACAGGCCCAGTTACATGACTAAGATCAGTTAGTTGGCTGTTTTGTTAGGCATTGGGTTTGATTCCCACAAATTGTATTTGTACCACTAAGAGCATATGGTTGACAAATTGGACCATAGGGAGGCCCATAGGCCCTGGTGTGTCCTTTCCCTCCACCCCACAATGGTGTCTCTATTGTTCCCATGTACTTCTGTTGGAATGACCAATGTACTTGAGTTGGTCACTTGTTTAGTCACCAGTGGGAGTCTGAAATGGGGGTGAGGAGAAAGAGCCTCATGAGTAGGCACGGTCCACCCTGGGAAGAAACCAAGGCTAGTTAGTATACTCCACCAGACAAGATCCTGATGGAATCTCACAACCTAAAGTCAAAAACAAAAGCAGAAAGCATTCTTCTAGTCTTCAAAGCATAACTCGTGTCGTGACACTTGGATCATCAGATAACTTTCAAATGGGCCAGGGAAGGTTTAAGGTAGACATGAAACTGGAAAGTATTATGTTGTGTGATGTTTTACTCTTTTGCCTTTTTTTTGGGGGGGGCAACATTCAGATCCCAAATAAATCACACCTGGCGGCTTATTTTTAGTTAGGAATGCCTGGCCTTATCTTGGCTTGTTTCTTTCCAGCTTTTCTGACTTAAATTATCCTGACTATCTTTTGCCTCTGGGCATTTATCTCTCTCTAGTTTTGTATACCCTTCTTTATTTCTTTCTCCATGGCTGTCTGGGTAGCTGACCCCGATGCCCTCCTCTCCTTGTTCTCTTCTCTTCTTCCTTGTTTCTCCTTCTATTAATTCCCCCTGCCTACCAGCCCTGCCAATCCTTGCTCCTGCATTGCTATTGGCTGTTCAGCTCTTTCTTAGGACCAGCAGGTGTTTTAGACAGGCAAAGAATCACAGCTTCACAGAGTTAAACAAATTCAGCAGAAACAAAAGTCACACACATTAAAGTAATATTCCTCAACAGTACTGCCCATGTGATAATATTTGAAGATGGAGCCTTGCAAGGCCTGGGGAGGCAAATCTATAAACACAGCTACCCTGAAGGTTGCAGCAAGAGGTTCCCAAGTTTAAGACCTGCTTGGACTACAGAATGAGTTCAGGACAAGCCTGGGCAACTTAGTGAGACCCTGTCTCGACATAAAAATGAAAAAAGAAGGCTGGAGATATATGTAATTCGGTGGCAGTGCGTGTGCCTGACATGTGCAAAGCCTCTAGTTCAATTCCTAGGAATGATTTTTTTTTTT
>NW_004949140.1:313102-323094 GCF_000317375.1 Microtus ochrogaster
CATACAGACATGCACATGCCCACATAGACATACACATGCACAATTCAAAATCAACCTCTTTTCAGAAGAAGAGAGTTTGGGCCTTTAGCAGTTAGTTGGGCCATAAGGGCTGCTCCCTCACTAATGAGATTAAGGGCCTTTATACGAGAGACTTATGTGTAGAATTTAGCTAGCTTGTCTACCTTCTGCAATGGGAAGATGTAACAAGAAGACCCTCATCAGACACCCAAAGGTGCTACTACTTTGAGCTTAGATGTCCAGCCTCTTGAACTACGGAAAGTCTGTTTATGTCTGTAGACATTACTTAGTCTCAGGTATTTTGTTGTAGCTGTACAAAATGGACGAAGTAGTGACTCTAGGGCCAGACTCCCAAGACATGCTATGTATTTTGATAGCGCTCTGCATCTGGGAGACCTCATATCTTGGTGTCCCTCATCATAGGTTTAGGCAGAGTCACATGGGGGCCCCTTATTAGTCTGCTCATTATGTGTCAGCAGGGGCCTCATCTTGGAGCTATCAAAAGTCAACTTCCTGGGGCCTCATGTATGAAGCATCACCTGGCAGCCTCCAGCAGGGACCTGAAAAACTGAGAGAAAGTCTGGCCTCCACTGAACAGGGATATCGTGGGTAGCACCTTGGAGTGTGACGGAAATTTAAACCTCCCCTCTGTCTCGCTTGATTCCATTCTGGTTGTCATAGCCACATGTCTTTCCAGAGCGTCATGGTCAGAGCTTGTTTCCAGTGACTCCTGGCCTGTCGTGTTTAGTTGACTTCCAGCAGATGCTCTTTAGCCAGGACACCCAATGTCAACCATCCTAGGTGGCCCGAGAAGGCTGGCATCCAAGGTGTGGTGGCATCACCACTTACTGGGAAGACCTAGCATGGGCGTTTAGGACATGCAAGACTCCTTTAAGCTCTCTGGCCTTGCTCTCTCTGATACTATCTAAGGTTTATATTTCTGGCCCTTGGAAATGATCTGTTTGCCTGTACTTTCCAGAACCACCTTTGATGCCAGTGACAAAGGAGTGTGCTGTGGGAGGTTTTATGTGGCCTTGGAATTGAGTTTGGTGGGGCCTGTGTGTTTAAGGAATCAAATGACAGCAGTTTGAGGAAGCGAGGAAGCAAGTGACCCTGTCATTCTGGCAGGGTCCCTTGATGATAAAAATAACAGGCCCAAGGGAAGACTGGCATTTCCTATGCTTTTATTTTCTTCTCGCATTTTTTTTCCCTACTTGAACCTAGAGAAGTGCCTCCCACTTCACAGACAGCTCTCCTGCATCACTTAAAGCTGAGAGGCCAGGATGCAAGCAGATGATGATACAGCATGGTTTTTGTTCTCACCTCCTCCCTCAGTCTAGCCCTCTGCATTCACTGGTCCTCATCTCTCCTGCAAGCACCAATCTCTTGACCCTGCTTGAACTTTCCCTCTCATCTTCGTCCCTACTCTGACAGCCTCTATTCAAGGAGTATTTGTGAAGGACCTACTCTTAGCCCTTGGTCACATCCTGTCTAATCGGATTTTGAGACTGTAACTTAGGCTTTGTCAATGAGAGTCCAAGCTCCCAAGGTGCAAGGAAGGGTCTTCTACTTTTTTTATGTCCCTCATAGTGCACCCTCAGAGCTTGTGGGTGGAGATTTCCTGATTTGCCCTCTAGGTTCATGGGATCAGTGTGATCTAGGGTGGGCAAGAACAAAGACAGTCCAGCTCAGTGGTTTTAGACTGTGCTTTCAAACTCTGGAAAGACAATGATGCCAGATTCTGTACTCAGCCAGCCCCTGTGATGCTCATGAACCCACCCCCAGCGATGGTGACTGGTGAGCATAGCTTGCTAGGTCATATATCCACTTAAGTTCCTGTTCGTTCCCTGTGTTTTCAACTATGCCATTATTAACCAGAACAGAGTCAAGAACTAGGTCTCATCCCTGCCTGGCTATGGAGCTTAATAAATGCCTCTCAATGCTGCTGCAGTGAGTGGCGCCTCAGAGAGACGACCCAAAGTCTTGGAGACGAGCCACAGTTGTATTGTGGGGCATTCGCTGCCGTCCTGCTGGAGTTCTGAGTGCTTATTTGCCTCTATTCTAGGCCCACTTGCCGTTTGCTGTCGTTGGCAGCACAGAAGAAGTGAAGATAGGCAACAAGATGATGAGGGCGCGGCAGTATCCTTGGGGGACTGTGCAGGGTGAGTCTGTGCAGAGGGCCTGCACTTAGCGCCTTCTTTGTGTATCTACTGCTTCTGCCACGATATGCCGAGCTCCTAGCTTGTCTCAGCCTCCGCTACTCAGTGTGGGTCTCAAACAGCCACAGGGGTCACTAGCAGCAAGCTCTGGCCCTGTGCCCAGATTCTGTGATAGGAGCAGACTCCTTTTGTCTAATAGAGAAAGTACTCCCTTATACCCCACCCTGAAACAGCAAAAGACGAATGGACTTGGCACAACATAGAAAGGGCAATAGAAGTGAGTGTGTCATTAGGAGAGGCACGAGAATGTTCACAGCAGTGTTATTCATAATGATAAATTATTACAAACAATGAGGTGTCCATCAAAATAGCCGGGGTAATTTGTAAAATGGTCATATAATGGGGTCTTAGACAGCAATGAAAGTGAATGAATTTCAGTTACATCTGTGTGGATGGCTCTCAGAAACACAGTGCTAAGCGAAATAAATCACATAATGCATATGGTAGGTTTCTATTTATATGAATTCCAAAAGCAGGCTAAAATAACATGATATATATTGTGATAAATTCATGCATGAGTGATGAATGATGAAAGCATTTTCATTAAACACACACAAAAACAATGAGAGCTGGAGCAGTGGCTCAGAGGCAAAGAGTACCTGTTTACTCTTGCAGAGGACCTGACCTCTCTTCCCAAGCCCCACGCCACAAGGCTCACCTTCCTCCTCTAACTCCAGCTCCAGGGGATCAGAACCTTCTTCTGACCTCTGCAGACACCCTATACACACACACACACACACACACACACACACACACACAAATAAAATAAATCTGAGAAAACGGAACTAGTGTGATGTCTTGTGGGGGCAAAGGAAAGGCACTTTCCTCCCAGCCTCATAGCCTGATCTCCGGAGCCCACACGGTGGAAGGAGAGAGCTGATTTCTAAAGCTTGTCTTCTGACCTTCACACAAACACCAGCGCCCTCACAAGTGCACAGTGCACACCCACACCCCCTCACACTAAACAAATTAAAATAAAAAAATATGCAAATGACTGCTAAACCCTGTCAGGCTAGTGCTTCAGTTTCATTGCCAAAGGAGGCAGGGAGCAGAGAGAGGTGCATGAGATCAAAAAGAGGCCAGCAGGGGCTTCCAAGGTAATAGTAACATTCGCTTCGGTTGTGGGGATATTTACAAATTTTAAATTTCTTTAAATTGCACATACCTATTTCATGCACTCTTTTATAGATATGCTTATTTCATAATTTTGAAGAGTTAGTTATATACTGTATACATGCATGACACTTCTTTTCGCAGTCTCTCTCACACATAAGCTTCTCTTCAGGAGGTAACATGAACTCTAGGGCTCTGCCAGGGGCAGCGGTTTGAGGGCCCTGAGTCTGTAGCTATAAACCAGGCCGTGACTGACAGTTTCTCAGTAAATTCTTCCCAATCCTTGAGCAAATGAAGGAGAGTGGGCACCCAAGAAGGGCGGCATCCGTCTGTAAGTCCAGTCCTGGGAGGTGGGAGCAATTGAAAAGAGAGGATCGTGAGTTCAAAGGCAGCTTCGGGAGGCCGTGTTTAAAAGAAGCAAAGATGAAAGTTGATAGTGAGTTGCCCACCTCACATCCAAAGGCTGGTATGATTGAAGGCACAGCAAAGCCCCAGCCACAGTAGCTGGAGTGCTTTCCTTCTTCTGTGCTGCTGAGACTGGCACTCGGGGCCATGTCTAGCATGCATGCTAGGCGAGTGCTCTGCCACTAAGCTACCTCCTCGGTTCTTCTTTGTTACAATGTCAGAGACGGAAGTCAGGCCTCATGCCTGCTAGATGAAAATGCTACTGTTGAGCTCCATCCCGTCTGGATGTCCCATAGGTAGTAGAAGACTGGTTGGCAGAGCTACGCAAAATGTTGCTCTTTTTTTTGCTCTTCTCCGCCATTTGCAGCTGGGGATGTGTCTTAGTCAGTGTTTTATTGCTGTGAAGAGACACTATGACCATGGCAACTCTTTGTGTTTGTTTTGTTTCTTGTTTGTTTTGCCCATGGCAAACGTTTACAAAGGAAAGCATTTAATTGGGGCTGACTTCCAGGCTCAGAGGATTAGTCCATTATCATCATGGCAGGACATGGCAGGGTATAGGCAGACAGGGTGCTAGAGAAGGAGCTGAGAGCCCTACATCTTGACCCATGGGCAACAGGAAGTGAACTGAGGCAATGGGCATAATTTAAGCATATATGAGACCTCAAAGTCTGCCCTCACAGTGACACACTTTCTCCAACAAGGCCACACCTACTCCAACAAGGTCACACCTCCTAATAGTGCCACTCCCTATGAGATTATGGGAGCCAATTCCATTCAAACCGCCACCACAGGATGTTACACTAGGAACACCAGGAAAAGGCTTCTGGACCAAGAGCCACACCTTTGGAGTCTGTGGCCTGAAAGACAGAAACCTGAGGTGGGAGGAGACAAACCAGCAGACAGACTTCCAGTGACTTCCTTCCTCCAACTTGGACTACCCTGTTCTTATCCCAAACTGAGTTCTGTTGTTGTTTGTTTGTTTTGAACTCCCTAGTTGACATTTTTTCTGGATGAGGAAGCAGTTGAACACTGCTTGGAAGCCTAAAAAAGACTTAGAATTATTCCTTTCTTATATCCTTAAAAAAATAGAGTTTTGTGTAGCCTAGGTTGGCCTTGCAATCACTGTGTAGTTGAAGCTGGCCTTGAACTCCTGACCCTCCAGCCTCTACCTCCTAAGTGCTGAAATCACAGGTGTGCATCACCAGGCCTGGCTCTAGAATCATTCCTCCTGATCAGGGGTCACTGTCTTGAGCTGGAGAAGCAGATACATATAGCTTGCTCCCAAGGAGTTATTTTATTGCTGCAGCTTTTTATATTAGTTTATGTTCTATGGCAATAGATAGGTCGGTACTGAATGTAAGGGACCTTAAGTAGAAAGAGTACATGGACCACTCTGGACTTTGGACAAATACTTCTGATGACCATATCTGACCCTCTCTAATAGTACAACGAGCCCGGAGACATCCTATTAGAGCCCCGCTTGCAGCATGGCTCTGGCCAGAAGTCCACTCTGCTGTGATTTAGTCCACATCACTCACCTTCTTGTCTACTCCCCAAGATGCAGACCTTTGCCCACAAGGCAAAGAAGCGGTTATCTACTTTCCCCTTCAGATTGCAGTGGTCAGGCCATTATCCACCCTTGGTAAAACACCTCGGGAGCTTCTACCACCCACACGAGCCACACCTGAGGTCTGCCCCTCCTTTTCCCTCTCACCTTTCCTACCCTAGTTCTTTTCCGTTGCTCTCTGGAGATCCATCTATGGTCTTTGCTTCGCCCCTACACTACTGGGATTTGAAACCTAACTCTGCAACTTGCTCACTATGTGCCCTTGCCTAGCCTTCGGAGGCCTTGTGAAGATCATGTTCTATTACCTGCCTGATAAATTCGACTCTTCCTTCCAGCGTCATCCAAGAGGTTTTATCTTTTGGGAAGCCCTTGTTCTCCTGGAGTTCACAGGTCCCCCTCTTCTGGGCTTTTACTGCACTGCAGCCATGCCTCCACGGTTGTAATCTTGGCATTGTGTTATATTGTTCTGTTTACATGTGCTTTCCCACTAAGCTGCAGGTTCTTAAAAGTGTGGCGCCAAGGCTTCGCTTCTGAATTATCTGGGCCAGAAAGAATACTGGAAACAGATTCCACTAATATTTATTGGGTGGATGGCTAGATAGAGGTGCATGCATCGTCATGTGCAAAGCAACGTAGAGAAGATATTTCTGTGCAAGTCTGCTTGGTAAATTTGTGTGGAGGCCTTAATGAAAGTTCTTAGATATTTGCACAGTGGTATTGCCCTTTCATAATGTTTCATTGCCATTTTCACAGAAAATGGAGTTAGGTTAAGTGTGTAGGAGCCGTATAAAGAGGCTGCGAGGCGATGTCACCATTAGACACTTTACTTCTCACTGCATCCATTTCTTCTTCCGCTGGCCTTCCTTTCAATATACTTCCAATGCCCCAATCCCCGCTATGCAGTTGAAAATGAGGCCCACTGCGACTTTGTGAAGCTGCGGGAGATGCTGATTCGGGTCAACATGGAGGATCTGCGGGAGCAGACCCACACCCGGCACTATGAATTGTACCGCCGCTGTAAACTGGAGGAGATGGGCTTCAAGGACACCGACCCTGACAGCAAACCATTCAGGTACCGCTCACGTCAGGCCAGGCCCGCCTGGCCCAGTTCAGAAAACCTTGCCCTGGACAATAATCCGCCGGGGAGGAGAGGTGTGGGGGTTAGCTAGGGGGGGCCCAAGGGAATATCTGAGTCACCAATGTTGCACATCTGCCAGAAAAGCAGGGAAGGGCAGGGGTCCAGAGAACACTTTGCTGACTACTCACTGCTTTGCCCCCCCCCTTCCATAGACCCTGAGCTGGGCTTTCGTTCTACTGGGTGGCAGTTAGGAACTGTCCTCTGTTCCCACTTTCTTCATCTGGTTCTCCTCTTGCTTAAGATGGGTTTCTAGTATGTGCTTCCCTAGCATGCACAAGCCCCAAGTTCATTGCTAGCACTAAGTAAAGAAATAGGAAAATACAGAATAGGACCACAGCCACTTTGCTTGTCTTGGTGACCTGCCTGAGGCTCTTCTCCCACTGCCTAAGAATTTCAGTGTGAGTTTTGTTTTGACCCCTGAAGATGAATAACCCCTGGTGTTTTCCTCACCTCAGAACTAAAGTGCTTCTTAGTGCGCAGGTAGGAGCCCTAGACCAGTGGAAGCATCTGCTCTCTCTCTATACACAATGCGTCATCAGCCCTGCATTTTGAATTACCATATGCTGCCCTTTACCGTGACTCCATCTCCTTTCAGGAAATGTCAGGCATCCGTGAGCAAGCCAGGGGGAATATCTGTGGGTGGAAAAGACACTCAAATGGCCTCTGGGATCCCAAAGAACCTGTTTGTGGCAGAAAGAGGGCCTAGGACACTGTACAAGCAGTCTGTTGGGGGAATGTCTGCTTTAGGAATGTCTGCTTTAGGAATGGCAGCCTCCCACCCCTCAGTGGAGAGGCAGGTCAGGGCCCCAGAGCTCCTGAGCAGGGAGGAAAGCGAGTTTGTCTCTGCTGGAAGGCCCTTGGTTTCTCTCCTTCATGTCCACAGTTTTCCTCTGCATCTGGAAGGTGTACTTCTACCTGTCCATTCAGTCCTGGCCTTCCCTCCTTTGCCCCATCCTCCAGTCTTCTGTTCCTGCATCTTCACCTTCCCCCTCTCCCGCTGCCCTTGTCCACCTTGCTGGTAAATACTCCTGCCTCACAAGCCCTTTTTCACTTCTGCTCTTTCTTGCCAGTTCCTCCCATCAAGAGCTTTGTCTCTGACAGGGAAGAAACATTTCTGTTTCCGCTGTTCCTCTTCCTCCTCTCTCACTTACTTCCTCAACCCACTGCAATCTGCCTTCTGCCTCCAGCTCTCCACAAAAGGGCCTCTCTCTAAGGCCTACAGTTGTAGGTCGGTGGCCAGTTTTATCGTGGCTTGATTTCTATCTTTGGTTTTAATGTGGAATGTTCATTTGGCTTTCTTGAAATACCCTCTGCCTTCAGCTCTTCCAGTGTTGGGCCCAGCCAGCCTCATTCCTCTCCCCCTGGGTCTCACTTTCAGGTTCATTTCTTCAGCTTTCTCCCTTAAATGTTGCTGCCTCCTTGGGGTTCCTTCCATGGGTCTCAGCTCTTCCATACTCCTGTCTCTTTGTTCTGGCTCTTTCTATTTTCACAGGTCTAATTAGCACCCGGGAATCTTATGACTCCAAAGCTAACGCTTTACCATTGAACTCCAAGCCCACAGATGCAGCTGCACCGCAGACATTTGCCCTCAGACATGCTATGGATGCCTAACCTGAATCCCCAATAGTCTGCCATCCAGCCCACCTCCTTCTTCTTCCTCTTCCATGCTGTTCATGTTCTACCGTCTAGCTAGTGGCCCAGGCCAGAAACTAGAATCAGCTTCTTTTGGGGGTATATTCAGAAACTTTAATGTCGATCATAAGCACAAAGATTCAAAGAGAGATGCTCACCAAGACAATAAGATACACTTGAGAAAGCAGATATGAGTTAGTCAGGGGACAGCTGTCTGGAATCAGCTTTGATTTCTTCCAAGGCCTGGAAATTCTGCAGCCTTTGTTGCTCGTCCAGATCTCTCTCCATTCCCTGCCAGCCCTGACATGAAGATCCTGCCCTGTCATACTGAAATTGCTGCAGAGTTTTCTTCCCAGAATAGCCAAGTGGACTTTCCCATGTTCTGAGTGATGAAAATCACTCAGTGGATACATGTCCACTTCTTTCATGTGGCATCCAAAGCCTGTCCTCCTCTTCCAGACTCAGGAACCTCCCCTCCCAGTCCTCCGTGGTTCCTGTGATTTCCCCCAGGCCTATTTAAGTATGCTGCTCTGTTCTTGGAACACAGTCCTTCTGGTCTTCACCCAGTTGACTCTGACTCTTTTTAAAATAGTACGTACAGACCAGGGCATGGTCTTGATCCAGGCATCTCCCGATAGACCCCGAGATCCTCTAGGGCAGGCACGGTGGCTCTAGGCACTAGATGCTGAGCGAGTGACTAGCATCATGTCTATTCGCACTGCTCGCTTATGTGGTAGCTGTAATCTCAGCAAGTATTTGAGGAAGTGCTGAATCAATGTGGGTGGTTTCAGAGCCAGGGCCTGGCGGTGCAGTGCAGTGGGAGAGAGGCCATACATGAAGAGACAGGAGACCCAGCTTCTGGTGTCAGCTCTGCCTCTAAATAGCTGTACAATCTTCAGCGAGTCACTTCACCTCTGTAAGGGGGATGGGAGGGAGAGAAAGATTTCTAGAAGGTGGTATCCAGTTCATTGGGGCTCCTCTGCCCCCTTCAGTAGCTCTGTAATATGGCTGCTGTATGCCAAGCTGTCCCCTCCTCTCTGATGGTCCTCTTTACATTTCTCTGTCAGAATTAGAGCAGAGAGGATGAGGGGGGCTCAGGATGGTTGAGGCCCGTTTTCTTGAGCAGGGCTTGCCTGGGAGGCAGTGGAATTGACTGGATCCCATCTACAGTTTACAGGAGACATATGAGGCGAAGAGAAATGAGTTCCTAGGGGAGCTCCAGAAAAAAGAAGAGGAGATGAGACAGATGTTTGTCCAGAGAGTCAAAGAGAAAGAAGCTGAGCTCAAGGAGGCGGAGAAAGAGGTAAGTGCGAGCCTGGAGAGCAGGCAGGTAGGAGGGGAGACCGGGTGTGGTGCTGGAGACCTCGGCCTTCACCGGGCAGCTGGAGGGGAGAGGGACACGCAGCCTCTGGGCAGGCCTGGCAAGCAGCTTGGGTGGAGAGAATCTTCTTGATCTTCATTCCCTAAGGCTGGGATATTTTCTCATTCTGTTAATTATGTAGAGGTGTTGCCAATCAACATGGTAGCCAATAGCTGTAGGTGGATTTTTTTTTTTCGGAAATTTGAATTCATTCATTTGCTTAGGTTTCGAAGCCTATATGTAGCCCAGGCTGGCCTCAAATTTTAGAACCTCTTGCTTGCGTCCTAGGATTACAGGCATGAATTACAGTGCGCAAAATATTTTATTAATTGCATATATTTATGGAGTATGATGTCCAATTTTCATGTTTATATAATAGAATTATTAAATCAAGCAAAGAGTCACTTCATTTCATATGTTTATCTTTTTTGTTATTTTTCAAGATAGGATTTCTCTGTGTAACTGTCCTGGCTGTCCTGGAACTAGCTCTTTTTTTATTTATTAATTAATTTATTTATTAAAGATTTCTGCCTCCTC
>NW_004949140.1:324474-325734 GCF_000317375.1 Microtus ochrogaster
ACACCTCTCTTTCTCTCACACACAACTCTCTCCCTCGCACACACAAACACACAAATATCTCTCACACACACCTCAATCACACACACATCTCTCTCACACAAACACACACATCTCTCACAAACACACACACCACTCTCTCTCAAACACACATGCCTCTCTCTCAAAAACAAACACACACACATCTATCTCTCTCTCACACACAACTCTCTCACACACACATACAAGCAAACCTCTCACACATGCACAAAACTCTATCTCTCTCACACACACAGCTCTCTCTCACACACACACTTGTCTCTCACACCCACCACTCACTCTCACATATACAAACCTCTCTCACACACACACCACTCTCTTTCCCTCACACACACACACACCTCTCTCTCTCACACACACACACCTCTCTCTCAAACACACACCTCTCTCTCCAACACCTCTCTCATTCTCACACACATACTCCTCTCTCTCACACACACACACCTCTCTTTCTCACACACACAAACACCGCTCTTTCTCTCTCACACACACCTCTCTCACACACACACCTCTCTCTCACAAACACACACACACTTCTCTCTCACACACAAACACACACACCTCTCTCGCACACATACACAACTCTCTCACACACACACACACCTCAATCACACACACTACTCTCACACACAAACACACACACCACTCTCTCGCAAACACACACACCACTCTCTCACACACACATGCCTCTCTCTATCAAACACAAACACACACACACATCTATCTCTCGCACACACACAACTCTCTCTCACACACACAGAACACTCTCTCACACACACACAAGCAAACCTCTCTAACACACGCACAAACCTCTATCTCTCTCACACACACAGCTCTCTCTCTCACACACCTCCCTATTTCTCACACACACACACACCTCACTCTCTCTCTCTCTCACACAGACAAACCACTCTCTCAAACACACACAAACACACACACACGACTCTCTCCCTCACAAACATACACCTCTCTTTCTCACACACACACCACTCTTTCTCTCTCACACACACCTCTCTACACACACGCACCTTTCACACACACTTCTCTGTCACACACACCTCTATCTCTCTCACACACACATACCTCTCACACAAACACACACCTCTCTCACACAAACACACATACCTCTCTCTCACAAACACACACACACTTCTCTCTCACACACACATGCCTCTCTCTCTCAAACACACACACCTTTGTCTCTCTCACACACACACCTCTCTC
>NW_004949140.1:325834-328949 GCF_000317375.1 Microtus ochrogaster
TTTTTTTTTTCTGTTGGAAGCATTTAAGATCTAAGTCTGGTCACACGGGCTATAATCTAGCAAAAGCACAAGTTCAAGGCCTGCCTGGGCAATTTAGTAAATCGCTGTCTCTAAATAAGAAAAGCTGAAAGGGGGCTAGGGATGTAGTTCAGTGGTAAAGCTCTTGTACAGTAGCATGCTTTAGGCCCGAGGTTCAACATTCCCAGTACTGATAGGGGGTGCATTTGAACTATACTCTTGGCCATTTTGAAATATACAATAAAATTTACAGTTCAGCTCTTCTCGTTAGCCCATTGCAAATGTAAATCCCGATGCAACTGCTGGCGTGGAGCTGCTCTAGCAGAACACCCAGTTCTCCTGGGCAGTGGGGCCCGTTGATGTCAGGGGGTGGAGCCACACCTGTTGTCAACAACTTTGAGCAGGCACAAGAACTCAAACTCTCTGACCTTCAGACAAGGTGGAATAGGCCCACATTTTTGGAGTTATGTTTTGGAGCATTGGATCCTCTGGGACTGGAGTTACAGATGACTGAGCTGCCAAGTGAATGCCAGGGACCAAAACTGAGTCTTCTGGAAAAGCGGAAAGTGCTCTTAACTCCTGAGCCATTCCTCCAGCCCCTAATAAGTAATAAGCTCCTGATAGTAATTAGTTCTTTAAAAAGAATCAAACATATGCAGTTATTCTTTCAAGCAATGGCCTTGACTTGCAAGCATCCTCTACCCGTTCCCATCTCAACGCCAGAATAATTGACCTCCAGTGCAGTTTTGGAATATCAGCCAGCACTTCCCTTCTCTTGGTCTTAGTTCCTAAACAATCTAAGAAGCCACGTTTGGCTGTACATGCCTGTAGCTCAGCCTTGGGGAGCAGAGACAGGTAGATCCTAAAGTACGGGCTTAGCCAGAAGGAGAACTTTACATATGGATGATCCCATTATAGAATCCTCCAAAGACTTGTTGACCTTGGGAAAATGCCTTCATTTCTGAGACTTTTGGTTTCCTCATAAAATAGACCCTACCGCAACTGTGTAGTAAGATAAGCATGCTGGCCTATATCTTTATCTCAGTACTCAAAAGGCAGAGAGGGCAGGAGGGTTGTGAGTTCAAGGTTAGCTTGAACTGTACAGCAAGATCCTGTCTCAAAAAGAAAAGGAATAGAGTGCTGTGTTAATGAAAATGTTTTAATCTATTAGATTTAGTTAGATTAGTTAGATTAGATTAGATTAGGCTTGTAACAAACTAAGTACATATTATTAGCAACTACACCCAATAACTACAGGGGTTCTTTGAAATAAAATCTTTGTTTACACAGAATACATTGGTCCTTGACCATTTCAGGAGCAGAGATTCTGAGAACAATTACAGCAATCTACAATAATCCTTAGTGCCACCATGGCTGTTACTGGCAGGAATGTTTCCTCTTGTTCCAGAGTCCTACCGGGTTGCAGACACAGTGGTTCCCACCCACTCTGGTCTTGGCTGGGCTGGGGACTGCTCACTGCTGCAGGGAGGTGGGGGAGAGTCCCTCTAACTTCCCTGTGCCTCTCTGCCAGCTGCATGAGAAGTTTGACCGTCTGAAGAAACTGCACCAGGAAGAGAAGAAGAAGCTGGAGGATAAGAAGAAATCCCTGGATGATGAAGTGAATGCTTTCAAACAGAGAAAGACAGCAGCTGAGCTGCTCCAATCTCAGGGTTCTCAGGCTGGGGGCTCGCAGACTCTGAAAAGAGATAAAGAGAAGAAGAAGTAAGTAGCAGGCTTGCTGGCGGGGGTGCGTGTATGTATGTGTGTGTGTGGCATCTTTCTTTTCCTGCCCGGCCCCTCCCCCCAACTCCATCCACCACCTTTCAGGACTTAGAGGCCAAGGGGGGCTGGTGGGCAGGTGTGCACTGCAGGCTGCAGTTAGACTCATGTAGTTAGTTCAATGTCTTCATGGCGCCCGAGTCTGAGTTGCTGAGAGAAGAAGAACACTCCCAGAAGTCTAGCTTTGCCCTTTGGCCCATCTGGGAAAGCTCTGCAAACTCAGGATGGATAGTAAGGGAAGAGGGGCTAGGAAGTAGGAAAAAATTGTGAGAGATGTAGAGGGATAAAGAGAGGAACAAAAGGATGGACAGACCAGGATCTTTTAGTAGAAGCTCTATGCACTTCCCCAGACCCTAGACCAGCGGTTCGCAACCTGTGGGTCGAGACCCCTCTGGAGGTCAAGTCACCCGTTCATAGGCGTGGTCCAAGACCATCGGAAAATAGATATTTACATTATGATTCATAACAGCAGCAAAATTACAGTTATGAAGTAACAACAAAAATGTTATGGTTGGGGTCAGCACAACAACAGGAACTGTTAAAGGGTCGCAGCTGCTCTAGACTTTCAGTATCATGCAGCATACAGGTCTGCTTGCTCCTCCAACATCTGAGGGGAGGGGCCTACAATCTTACTCTGCCTCCGTTCTAGCTGCACCCTGTGAAAGGTAAATGCTGCCACTGAAGGCTGCACCCTGTCTCCCATCCTCCATCCTTTTGCTATACCTCTTCCTGCTGGCTGCTTAGGTATGCCCAGCCCGGGGTACTAAGAACTTAGTGGGGGGGGCGCTTCAGATGCCAGTGTCCTCTGCATAGGCCATTTTCAAGCTTGGGGAATGGTTCAGAAAGCATTGTTTCTCCAAGTGTTTGGTAGGTTAATAGTCCTGACCCTACCCCAGTCTCTGCTTGCAGAAATACCCCATTCCCCATTTCAGAGCCAGAGAAGAGGAAAGAGTTCTGACAAGCAAACATGCAGAGGTTCCCTTGTGCGCTGGGCCTGTTTGTGCAGTGAGACTCGGGGGATTCCGGGATGGAGTATTTAACAACATCCTTACTAAAGGACCTTTAACATCCCAGAGATGCCCATGCTCATGACCTTTGATTTGGGGCCACTGATTTGAGTCAGCCATTGGATACTTTCCAGAAGGAAGAAGTATCTTTTTGCCTCTGTGCCTGGCTTCTCACTTAGGTATTACACCATGAATGTAGACTATTTTATATTTCACGGCACTGAGTTTTGTGATCCTGTTTATCCAATTTGACTACCTATTATGTAATTTGAATATTTTCATCAACTTGGTCCAGAGATTTTTTTTTAAGA
>NW_004949140.1:329265-329778 GCF_000317375.1 Microtus ochrogaster
TCTCTCTCTCAAACACACACACACGTCTCTCTCACACACAAACACCTCTCTCTCACAAACACACACCTCTCTCTCATATATACAAATCTCTCTCACACACACACAACTCTCTCTCACACACACACCTATCTCTCTCACACACACACCTCTCTCACACACACCTCTCTCTCACACACACAACTCTCTCTCACACACAGACACACACACACTTCTCCCTCTCACACAAACACACACACCTCTCTAACACACATACACAACTCTCAAACACACCTCTCTTTCACATACAAACCTCAAACTCACACACACACAAACACCTCTCACACACATACACCACTCTTTCACACTCACACAACTCTCTCACACAAACACACATGTCTCTCATAAACACATAAACACCTCTCACACACACACACCTCTCTCTCAAACAGAAACACACACCTCTTTCTCTCACACACCTCTCTCTCATACACACACACCTCTGTCTCACACACAACCTGTCCCACACACAAACAC
>NW_004949140.1:330136-330731 GCF_000317375.1 Microtus ochrogaster
ACACACACACCTCTCTCTCACACACACACCTCTGTTTCACAAACACACACACACCTCTCTCACTCACACACACCTCTCTCTCTCACACACACAAACACCTCTCTCACACACACCTCTCTAAAACACCCTATCTCTCTCAAACACCTCTCTCATTCTCACACACACACTCCTCTCACACACACACACCTCTCTTTCTCACACACACAAACACCGCTCTTTCTCTCACACACACCTCTCACACACACACCTCTCTCTCACACACACACAATTCTCTATCACACACAAACACACACCTCTCTCACACACATACACAATTCTCTCACACACACCTATCTGTCATATACACACACCTCTCTCAGACACACACACATCTCTCACACACACAACTCTCTCACACAAACACAGACACCTCTCTCTCACAAAGACACTCACACCTCTCTCTCACACACACACTTCTCTCTCACAAACACCTCTCTCTTTCACACACAAACACACACACGAGAAACACACACATCTCTCACACACACAACTCTCTCACACAAACACTGACACCTCTCTCACAAAGACACTCACACCTCTCTCTCACACACACACT
>NW_004949140.1:330831-333026 GCF_000317375.1 Microtus ochrogaster
AAAAACCCACTGCCAACCGGACTAGCTGAACATAGTGGACAATGAGGACTACTGAGAACCCAGAACAGAATCTTATAGCTACATATCAAATTCACTAAGGTTCAACTGGTAGATGGAAAACCTCTGTGGATGCATCATCTATTAACTTATCAGTCATGGCATATCAGTTATAATAACACAAAATGATACACATTTTCCTTTTTACAATTTATTTGGCACTGGGTGGTGGTGGCACACGCCTTTGATCCCGGTACTTGAGTTTGAGGTCAGCTGGGTCTATAGAGCAAATTTCAGGACAGCTAGGACTGTTACACAGAGATGCCCCATCTCAAAAATCCAAAAGTAAAGAAACAAAGTAAACAATTTGTTTCATCACCTGATTTGTTTAGGATGCACTGATGTTGTAGGTCAGTGGTTCTCAACCTCCCTAATGTTGCAGCCTTTAAATACAGTTCCTCATGTTGTGGTAACCCCTAACCATAACATTATTTTTGTTACTACTTCATGACTGTAATTTTGTGTTTTCTGATGGTCTTAGGTGACCCGCAAGGGGGTTGGGAACTCACAGGTTGAGAACCGCTGCTGTATCCGGTCCCTTCAAGATGCGCAGTGAAAGCTCTTCCCAGACCAGACTTTTCCCCAAACTGACTTCCTCCCATCTCATGCAGAAGACTGGATGAGTCTGTCTCTCCCCACTCTCCAGAAATATCTGGGACTAGTGCCAGTGCCCCTTTCCAGTTCTGAGATGGGTGAAAACCTTGCTGGGATGTGGCACCTTACACTAGCATTCAGAGCTGGCACAATAGCCCATCCCCATCCATACTCTGTGAGTGGCCCCAGGTCTGGGCTCCTTCTGCATCTCTGTGAGCATCTTGGTGAACTTGGAGAGAGGCTGTGCCACTAAGTTTATGCTGCTCTGCTTCCATGGCACTTCTGCTGGTGATGGTTTGGTGAAGGGTATAAATCGTTGTAGTAATTTTTTTAAGACAGACTGTGGGTGGATCTGATCAAGCCCCAGCTTTAGAATTTCCTCTGGATGCCCCTAAAGAGACTAAGACAGAGTAGTAGTGTTTGAGGGTGTCTACCAAGCCACACTTCCCTGTTCCCTTCCCCATTTCTCCTGATCCCTTACCTCTAACAACTTCATTATTTGTATCAATTCTTAATATTGCATTTCTCCTCATGCTCACTCCACCTTCATCAGCTCTTACTGTTTTACAGTTAACTCTGCTGTTTGCTGCATGCTGCATGAGACCCAGGGTCCTGGTAAGCTTTATTAACTCTAAATAGAACTGCCAGTGGCTTCTAGAACATACCTCCCCAAACCCCACACTTGTGATACATATAGTTAACCATGAAAGAAATGGCTTCATTCTACCTGCTACTTTCCTCCCAAGATTTCCAGTATAAAGTTGTAATCTGTCGTGGTTTTAAGTGGGCTTGTACATCTGGAGTGCCTGCCTGCCTGCCTGCTTGATTAGATGTATGTGTGTGTGACGGCATTTGCACACTTCTGTTGCTGAAACAGCTGTGTAGCATAGGAGAGAGATCATCTGACCAGCATGTAAAGTTTCAGCTCAGACACTGTTTTCACACATAGCCATAATCATGACTTTCAAACTGAAGTGTGATGATGCAGGAAACTGCTGGGTTCACGGTCCCTTGCCTGCCATATCACAGTCAATACTGACTACCCCCCCACACACACACCCCACATACAAGAATGTGCAAAGAGAAATTGCTTCTCTGTCTCCCTCTAGTAACTGCTCCTTATCTGAGGGGTTCAAGTTCTCCAATTTCATTTTATTGCATGCCCGACCCTCCAAAATATAACCAAAGTGGAAGATAGTGAAGAGACCTCAGATACTACAGGGAAATCCTTACATTTAGTGCTGTAGAACAGGTGAGGTGGTTTGGCAGGCTTCATGGCAGCATTTACCTTTCCCAGAAAGGCGCAAAAGTCTCGCAGTTTGCGTTTAATCCCTAGAACCCATAGAAAGGTGTAAGAAGAGAAACAACTCCATAAAAGTTCTCCTCCAGTCACTCTACACCATGGCACGTGTGTCCATAAACCGTACTAAGAAATTAATTTTAAAACTTTAATTCGGGGTCTGGAGAAATGGCTCAAGTGGTTAAGAACACTTTGCTGCTCTTCCAAACGAGCTGACTTTGCCTCCCAATACCTGCACATTAGG
>NW_004949140.1:333322-334673 GCF_000317375.1 Microtus ochrogaster
CACACACACACCTTTCTCTCTACACACACACACTTCTCTTTCTCACACACACACCTCTCTCTGTCACACACACGTCTCTCTCTCTCACACCCACCACTCACTCTCACATATACAAACCGCTCTCTCACACACACACCTCTTTCTCTCACACACACCTCTCTCTCACACACACACCTCTCTCTTTCACAAACACACACACTCCTTTCTCTCACACACACTCACCTCTCTCAAACACACACCTCTCTCTCTCTCTCCAACACATCTCTCATTCTCACACACACACTCCTCTCTCTCACACACACACACCTCTCTTTCTCACACACACAAACACCGCACTTTCTCTCTCACACACACCTCTCTCTCACAAACACACACACACACTTCTCTCTCACACACAAACACACGCCTCTCTCACACACATACACAACTCTCAAACATACACATCTCTGTCACACACACACCTCTCTAAGACACACACACCTCTCTCAGACACACACAACTCTCTCACACAAACACAGACACCTCTCTCTCACAAACACTCACACCTCTCTCTCATACACACTCCTCTCTCTCTCAATCAAAAACACACACCTCTGTCTCTCACAGACACACACCTCTCTCACACACAAACCTCTCTTTCACAAACACCTCTCTCTTTCACACACAAACACACACACGTCACTCTGTCTCACACACACCTCTCTCTCCCACACACACACACACCTCTCTCTCATACACACACACCCACACCTCTCTCATACACACACACCCTCTCTCACACACACACAGACAAACCGCTCTCTCTCACACACACACAAACACACCCACACCCACACACTGACACCTCTCTCTCCCTCACAAACACACAACTCTCTCTGACAAACACAACTCTCTCTCTCACACACACACATACCTCTGTCTCTCACATATACAAAACTCTCTCTCACATACACACCTCTCTTTCTCACCGACACACCTCTCTCCCACACACACACACCTCTATCTCTCTCACACACACACCTCTCACATACACACACCTCGCTCTCTCAAAAACACACACACCTCTCTCTCTCACACACACAAACCTCTTTCTCTAAAACAAACATACATACCTCTGTCTCTCTCACGCACACCTCTCTGTCACAAAAACACACCTCTCTCACACACACACAAACCTCTCTCACACACACACCTCTCTCTCACACAAACCTCTCTCTCTACACACACACTTCTCTCAAACACACACACATCTCTCTCACAAAAAACACCTCTCTCACACACACACCCACCTCTCACATATACAAATCTCTCTCACACACACACCTCTCTCTCACACACACACTTCTCTATC
>NW_004949140.1:334773-335218 GCF_000317375.1 Microtus ochrogaster
ACACACACACCTCTCTCTCTCACAAACACACACATCTCTCTCACAAACACACACACACCTCTCTCGCTCTCACACACACACACCTCTCTCTCTCTTCAACACAAACACACACATCTGTCTCTCTCACACACACACCTCTCTCTCACACACACTTCTCTGTCTCACACACACTTCTCTCTCATAAACATGCACACCTCTCTCTGTCTCACACACCTTTCTCTCTCACAAACACACATACCTCTCTCTCTCCCACACACACACACCTCTCTCTCACACACACAGACCTCTCTCTCTCATACACACACATCCTCTCTCTCACACACACACAGACAAACCGCTCTCTCTCACACACACACACCCACAAACACACCTCTTTCTCCCTCATGAACACACACTCTCTCTCTCAAAAACACACCTCTCAAACACACACACCTCTCTGTAACAC
>NW_004949140.1:335318-335847 GCF_000317375.1 Microtus ochrogaster
CTCTCTCTTAAACACAAACACACACATCTATCTCTCTCACACACACTTCTCTGTCTCACACACACTTCTCTCTCATAAACATGCACACCTCTCTCTGTCTCACACACACACCTCTCTCTGTCTCACACACCTTTCTCTCTCACAAACACACATACCTCTCTCTCTCCCACACACACACACCTCTCTCTCCCACACACAGACCTCTCTCTCTCATACACACACATCCTCTCTCTCACACACACACAGACAAACCGCTCTCTCTCTCTCACACACACACACACACACAAACACCTCTTTCTCCCTCACGAACACACAACTCTCTCTCTCAAAAACACACCTCTCTCTCTCACACACACACCTCTCTGTAACACGCAACTCTCTCTCTCTCACACACACACACACCTCTCTCCCTCTCACACACAAACACACACCTATCTCTCACACACACACACCTCTCGCGCACGCACACACCCCTCTCTCTACACACAAACACACCTCTATCTCTCTCACACACACCTCACACACACAC
>NW_004949140.1:336907-338412 GCF_000317375.1 Microtus ochrogaster
TCTCTCACACACACACCTCTCTTTCTCACACACACAAACACTGCTAGCTCTCTCTCACACACACCTCTCTCTCACACACACACACTTCACTCTCTCACACACACAAACTTCTCTCTCACACACAAACACACACACTTCTCTCACACACATACACAACTCTCTCACACACACACCTCTCTCACACACACACAATTCTCTCTCTCACACAAACACACACACCTCTCTCACACACATACACAACTCTCTCACAACACACCTCTCTGTCACACACACACCTCAATCTCACACACACACACCTCTCACAGACCTCTCTCTCTCACACACACACAACCCTCTCTCACACAAACACACACACCTATCTCTCACAAACACACACTTCTCTCTCTCTCACACACACACCTCTGTCTCTCTCAAACAAAAACACACACCTATGTCTCACACACACACCTCACAAACACACACCTCTCTCTCACAAACACACACACGTCTCTGTCTCACACACACCTCTCTCTTTCACACACACAAACATACCTCTCTTTCTCCCGCAATACACCTCTCTCTCTCATACACACACACCTTCTCTCTCACACAGACAGACAAAACCGCTCTCTCTCAAACACACAAACACACACACACGTCTTTCTCCCTCACAAAAACACAACTCTCACACAAACACACCTCTCTCACACACACACACACCTCTATCTCTCTCACACACACCTCTCACACACACACCTCGCTCTCTCACACACACAAACACCTCTCTCTCTCACTCACACACACACCTCTCTCTCTAAAACAAACACACACACCTCTGTGTCTCTCACACACACCTCTCTCTCTCACAAACACACCTCTCTCTCACAAACACACACAAACCTCTCTCACACACACACACCTCACTCTCTCACACAAACCTCTCTCTCTACACACACACTTCTCTCTCTAACACACACACTTCTCTCTCACATATACAAACCTCTCTCTCTCACACACACACCTCTCTATCACACACACACCACTCTTTCTCACACACAAACACCTCTCTCTCACACACACACCTCTTTCTCTCTCACACACACAAACACACACTTCTCTCTCACACAAATAGATACACCTCTCTCACATACACAACTCCCTCTCTCACACACACCTCTCTGTCACACACACCTCTATCTCACACACACACCTCTCTCACACAAACACACACACCTCTCTCACAAACACACACACCTCTCTCTCACACACACACCTGTCTCTCACTCACCTCTCTCTCACAAACACACACACCTCTCTCTATCTCAAACACACACATCTCTCTACCACACACACACACCTCTCTCTCATACACACACACCCTATCTCTCACAGACACACAAACAAACCGCTCTCTCACACACACACAAACACACCAACACACACACTTCTCTCTCCCTCACAAACACACACCTCTCTCTCTCACACACACACCTCTCTTTCACACACTCACACACACAAACACACAC
>NW_004949140.1:338512-339815 GCF_000317375.1 Microtus ochrogaster
AACACACACACTTCTCTCTCACATATACAAACCTCTCTCTCACACACACACCTCTCTATCACACACACACACCACTCTTTCTCACACACACACCTCTCTCTCACACACACACACCACTCTTTCTCACACACACACCCCTTTCTCTCTCACACACAAACACACACACTTCTCTCTCACACAAATAGACACACCACTCTCACATACACAACTTCCTCTCACACACACACCTCTCTGTCACACACACATCTCTATCTCACACACACACTTCTCTCACACACACTTCTCTCTCTCCCACACACACACCTCTCTCACACAAACACACACACCTCTCTCTCACAAACACACACACCTCTCTCTCACACACACGTGTCTCTCACTCACCTCTCTCTCTCACAAACACACACACCTCTCTCTATCTCAAACACACACATCTCTCTCCCACACACACACCTCTCTCTCTCAAACACACACACCCTATCTCTCACAGACACACAAACAAACCACTCTCTCACACACACACAAACACACCAACACACACACTTCTCTCTCCCTCACAAACACACACCTCTCTCTCTCACACACACACCTCTCTTTCACACACTCTCACACACAAAAACACACACACCTCTCTCCCTCACACACACACAACTCTCTCGCTCTCACACACACCTCTCTCTCACACACAGACAACTCTCACTCACACACACCTCTCTCTCACACACACACACGCAACTCTCACACACACACCTCCCTATTTCTCACACACACACATCTCTCTCTGTCACACACACACCACTCTCTCACACATACAAACACACAAACAAACCTCTTTCTTAAACACACACACACCTCTCACTCTCACACACACAGCTATCTCTCTCATACACACACCTCTCTATTTCTCACACACACACATCATCACTCTCTGTCTCACACACACAGACAAACCTCTCTCTCACACACACACACAAATACACACACACCTCTCTCTCACTCACAAACACACCTCTCTCTCACACACACACACCTCTCTTTCTCTCAAAATCACACACCTCTCTCCCTCTCACACACAAACACACAACTCTCAGAAAAACACACACACCTCTCTAGCACAAACACACACACACCTCTCTCTCACACACACACAAATCTCTCTCACACACACCTCACACTCACACACACCTCACTCTCAAACACACACACCTCTATCTCACACACACACCTCTCTCACACACATACAAACCTCTCTCATACACCTCCCTCTCTCTCACACACACACACCTCTCTCTCACAAACACACAAC
>NW_004949140.1:340521-341402 GCF_000317375.1 Microtus ochrogaster
ACACACACCTCTCTCTACACACACACACCTCTCACACACACACCTCTCTGTCAAACACACACCTCTATCTCTCTCACACACACACATACCTCTCACACAAACACACACCTCTCTCAAACAAACACACACACACCTCTCTCTCACAAACAGACACACCTCTCTCACACACACACATGCCTCTCTCTCTCAAACACAAACACACACCCCTCTCTCTCTCTCACCCACACACACCTCTCTCACACACACACACACAAACCTCTCTCACACACCTAACTCTAACACACACACACCTCTCTCTCACACACCTCTCTTTCTCTCTCACGCACACACCTCTCTCTACATACACACCTCTCACACACACACACCTCTCTGTCAAACACACACCTCTATCTCTCTCACACACACATACCTCTCACACAAACACACACCTCTCTCACACAAACAAACACACACCTCTCTCTCACAAACAGACACACCTCTCTCTCACACACACACATGCCTCTCTCTCTCAAACACAAACACACACCTCTGTCTCTCTCTCACACACACACCTCTCTCACACACACACACCTAACTCTAACACACACACCTCATTCTCACACACACACCTCTCTCTCACACACACACCTCCCTCTATCTAACACACACCTCTCTCACACACCCACAACTCTCTCTCACACAAACACACCTCTCTCAAACACAAAACTCTCTCTCACACACACACCTCTCTCTCACACACACACCTCTCTCTCACACACACCTCCCTCTCTCTCTCACACCCACCACTCACTCTCACATATACAAACCTCTCTCTCACACACACACCACTCTCTCTCCCTCACACACACACACACCTCTCACACACAGACACACCTCTCTCT
>NW_004949140.1:341502-343820 GCF_000317375.1 Microtus ochrogaster
TACAAACACACAAACAAACCTCTTTCTCACACACACACCTCTCACTCTCTCACACACACAGCTATCTCTCACACACACACCTCCCTATTTCTCGAAACACACACATCATCACTCTCTGTCTCACACACACAGACAAACCTCTCTCTCACACACACAAATACACACACACCTCTCTCTCACTCACAAACACACCTCTCTCTCGCACACACACACCTCTCTTTCTCTCAAACTCACAACCTCTCTCCCTCTCACACACAAACACACAACTCTCAGAAAAAAACACACACCTCTCTCTCACAAACACACACACACCTCTCTCTCACACACACACCTCACACTCACACACACCTCACTCTCAAACACACACACCTCTCTCTTACACACACACCTCTCTCTCACACACATACAAACCTCTCTCTCATACACCTCCCTCTCTCACACACACACCTCTCTCTCACAAACACACAACTCTCACACACACACACAAACCTCTCTCTCACACACACACAGTTCTCTCTCACACACACCTTCCTATTTCTCACACACACACACAACCTCACTCTCTCACACACACAGACAGACCTCTCTCACACACACACAGACAGACCTCTCTCATACACACACACAAACACTCACACAATCCTCTCACTCCCTCACAAACACACACCTCTCTCACACACACCTCTCTTTCTCTCACACACACAACTCTCTCCCTCGCATACACAAACACACAAATATCTCTCACACACACCTCAATCACACACACATCTCTCACACAAACACACACCTCTCTCTCACAAACACACACACCACTCTTTCTCAAACACACATGCCTCTCTCAAAAACAAACACACACACATCTATCTCTCTCACACACACAACTCTCTCACACACACACACAACTCTCTCACACACACACAAGCAAACGTCTCTAACACACGCACAAACCTCTATCTCTCTCACACACACAGCTCTCTCTCACACACACCTCCCTATTTCTCTCACACACACACACCTCACACTCCCTCTCTCTCACACAGACAAACCACTCTCTCAAACACACACAAACACACACACACGACTCTCTCCCTCACAAACATACACCTCTCTCTCACACACACCACATTTCTCTCTCACACACACCTCTCTCTACACACACACACCTCTCACACACACTTCTCTGTCACACACACACCTCTATCTCTCTCACACACACATACCTCTCACACAAACAGACACCTCTCTCACACAAACACACATACCTCTCTCTCACAAACACACACACACTTCTCTCTCACACACACATGCCTCTCTCTCTCAAACACAAACACACCTCTGTCTCTCTCTCTCACACATACCTCTCTCACACACACACAAACCTCTCTCACACACACCTAACTCTCACACACACACACCTCTCTCTCACACACACCTCTCTCTCACACAAATACACACCTCTGTCTCTCTCTCACACACACCTCTCTCTTACACACACACCTCTCTCACAAACACACACACCTCCCTCTCTCTTACACACACACCTCTCTCACACACCCACAACTATCTCTGACACAAACACACCTCTCTCACACACACACAACTCTCTCTCACACAAACACACCTCTCTCTCTCACACACACACACCTCTCTCTCACACACACACCTTTCACACACACACCTCGCTCTCTAAAAACACACACACCTCTCTCATACACACAGACACAAACATCTCTCTCACACACACCACTCTCTCACACATACCTCTCTCTCTCACACACAAACACCTCTCTCTCACACACACACCTCTCTCTGTCACATATACAAACCTCTCTCTCATACACCTTTCTCTCTCTCTCATACACACACCTATCTCTCACACACATACAAACCTCTCTCTCTCATACACCTCCCTCTAACTCACACACACACCTCTCTCACACACACAACTCTTTCTCACACACACACAAACCTTTCTCTTACACACACACAAACCTCTCTCTCACACACACCTTCCTATTTCTCACACACACACAACCTCACTCTCACACAGACACAGACAGACCTCTCTCATACACACACACAAACACTCACACACTCCTCTCACTCCCTCACAAACACACACCTCTCTCTCACACACACACACCTCTCTTTCTCTCACACACACAACTCTCTCCCTCGCACACACAAACACGCAAAAATCTCTCACACACACATCAATCACAAACACATCTCTCACACAAACACACACCTCTCTCTCACAAACACACACACCACTCTCTCTCAAACACACATGCCTCTCTCTCAAAAACAAACACACA
>NW_004949140.1:343920-344434 GCF_000317375.1 Microtus ochrogaster
CACACACACACACACACACCTCTCTCTCAAACACACACCTCTCTCTCTCCAACACCTCTCTCATTCTCACACACATACTCCTCTCTCTCTCACACACACACACCTCTCTTTCTAATACACACAAACACTGCTCTCTCTCTCTCACACACACCTCTCTCACACACAAACCTCTCTCTCACAAACACACACACACTTCTCTCTCACACACAAACACACACCTCTCTCACACACATACACAACTCTCTCTCACACACACACACCTCAATCACATACACACTACTCTCACACACAAACACACACCACTCTCTCGCAAACACACACACAACTCTCTCTCACACACACAGAACTCTCTCACACACACACAAGCAAACCTCTCTAACACACGCACAAACCTCTATCTCTCTCTCACACACAGCTCTCTCTCACACAACTCCCTATTTCTCACACACACACACACACCTCACTCTCTCTCTCTCTCACACAGACAAACCACTCTCTCAAACACACACAAACA
>NW_004949140.1:345810-346503 GCF_000317375.1 Microtus ochrogaster
CACCTCTCTCTCAAACACACACCTCTCTCTCTCCAACACCTCTCTCATTCTCACACACACACTCCTCTCTCTCTCTCACACACACCTCTCTTTCTCATACACACAAACACCGCTCTTTCTCTCTCACACACACCTCTCACACACACACCTCTCTCTCACAAACACACACACACTTCTCTCTCACACGCAAACACACACACCTCTCTCACACACATACACAACTCTCTCACACACACACACCTCAATCACACACACTACTCTCTCACACAAACACACACCACTCTCGCAAACACACACACCACTCTCTCACTCAAACATGCCTCTCTCTCAAACACAAACACACACACATCTACCTCTCGCACACACACACAACTCTCTCACACACACACACAAGCAAACCTCTCTAACACACGCACAAACCTCTTATCTCTCTCTCACACACACAGCTCTCTCTCTCACACACACCTCCCTATTTCTTACACACACATACACACCTCACTCTCTCTCACACAGACAAACCACTCTCTCAAACACACAGAAAAAACACACACGACTCTCTCCCTCACAAACATACACCTCTCTCTCTCACACACACACAACTCTTTCTCTCTCACACACAGCTCTCTCTACACACATGCACCTCTCACACACACTTCTCTGTCACACACACACCTCTATCTCTCTCACACACAC
>NW_004949140.1:346603-349025 GCF_000317375.1 Microtus ochrogaster
CACACACACATACACACACAAACAAACCTCTCACACACACACAGCTCTCTCTCACACACACAAACCTCTCTCACACACCTCTCTCTTTCACACACACACTTCTAGGTCTCACACAAGCACACACACCACCCTCACACACATACAAAACTCTCCCTCACACACATACACCTCTGTCAAACACACACCTCTATCTCACACACACCTCTCTCACACACACAACTCTCTCTCACAAACACACACCGCTCTCACACAAACACACACACCTCCCTCTCACTAACACACACACACCTCTCTCACACACACACCTCTCTCTCAAACACAAACACACACCTCTGTCTCTGACACACACACAACTCTCTCTCTAACACACAACACCTCTCTCTCACACACACCTCTCTCTCACACAAACACACACAAACACCTCTCTCTGTCTCACACACACACCTCTCTCTCACACACACATACCTATCTCTCTCCCACAGACACACCTCTCTCTCATACACACACACCCTCTTTCTCACACACACACACAAAAACACACACACATACACACACTCCTCTCTCTCCCTCACACATACCTCTCGCTCACACACACAACTCTCTCTCACACACACACAAACACACACACGTCTCTCTCACACACACACACAACTCTCTTTCACACACCTCTCTCTCATACACACAAACCTCGTTCTCACACACACCTATCTCTCTCACACACACACACAGCTCTTGCTCTCACACACACACCTCCCTATTTCTCACACACACACCTCTCTCTCACACACACACACACACAAACAAACCACTCTCTCAAACAGACACAAACCTCTCTCTCTCACACACACCTCTCTCTCCATCACAAACACACACCTCTACCTCTCACACACACACCTCTCTTTCTCTCACACACACCTCTTTCCCACTCACACACAAACACACACCTCTCTGTCACACACACACCTCTCTATACACACACACAACTCTCACACACACACCTCTATGTCACACACATACCTCTATCTCTCTCTCACACACACCTCTCACACACACACCTCTCTCTCAAACACACACGCACCTCTCTCTTGCAAACACACACACCTCTTTCTCACACACACACACAAACCTCTCTCTCATACACACACCTCACTCTCACACACACACCTCACTCTCACACAAACACCTCTCTCACACATACACACACTTTTCTCTCACACGCACACACACACCTCTCTCTCACACACACACACATACACCACCCTCTCTCTCTCACACACACACACACAAACAAACCTCTCTCACACACACACACAAACCTCTCTCTCACACACACACAAAAACATTCACACACCCCCACACACACCTATCTCTCCATCACAAACACCTCTCTCTCTCACACACACACACCTCTCTCCCTCTCACACACAAACACACACCTATCTCTCACACACACAAACACACACCTATCTCTCACACACACACACCTCTAACATGCACACACACCTCTCTATCATACAAACACACACCTCTCTCACAGACACTTACCTATCTCTCTCCCACAGACACACCTCTCTCTCTCATACACACACACCTCTCTCTCGATCACACACACACATTCCTCTCTCTCACACACACACACCTCTCTCTCTCACACACACACACTTTTCTCTCACACAAACACACACACTTCTCTCACACACATACACAACTCTCTCTCACACACACACTCCTCTCTGTCACACACACACCTTTAACACACAACTCTCTCTCACACAAACACACACACCTCTCTCTCTGACACAGACACATCTCTCTCTCATACACAAGCACACACCTCTGTCTCACACACACACACCTCTCTCTCACACAAAAACACAAACACGTCTCTCTGTCTCACACACACCTCTCTCACACACACTCCTCTTTGTCACACACACACCTCTCACACACACACAACTCTCTCTCACACAAACACACACCTCTCTCTCACAAACACACACACTCCTCTCTCTCACACACACACTTCTCTCTCACACACACATCTCCTCTTTCAGAAAGACACACCTCTCTCTCTCACCCACACACTCCTATCTCTCCTCTCTCACACACTAACCACTCTCTCACTCAAAAACACACACCTCTCTCTCACACACACAAACACTCCTCTTTCTCTCTCACACACACTCCTCTCTCACACTCACACCCTCCTCTCTCTCTCCAACATACACACTTCTCTCTCACACACACACACCTCTCTCTCACACAGACACACCTTTCTTCCCCCTCTCTCTCTCACACACACACACACATTTCTATCTCTCACACACACTTCTCTCTCACACAAACACCTCTTTCTCTCACACACAAACACACCTTTCTCACACACACACCTCTCTCTTACACACACACACCTCTCTCTCTC
>NW_004949140.1:349125-349693 GCF_000317375.1 Microtus ochrogaster
CACACACAAACACCTCTCTCACACACACCTCTCTCTGTCACATATACAAACCTCTCTCTCATACACCTTTCTCTCTCTCTCATACACACACCTCTCTCTCACACATACAAACCTCTCTCTCTCATACACCTCCCTCTCACTCGCACACACAAACCTCTCTCTCACACACACAACTCTCTCTCTCACACACACACAAACCTCTCTCTTACACACACACACAAACCTCTCTCTCACACACACAGTTCTCTCTCACACACACACCTTCCTATTTCTCACACACACACAACTTCACTCTCACACACACAGACAGACCTCTCTCATACACACACACAAACACTCACACACTCCTCTCACTCCCTCACAAACACACACCTCTCTCTCTCACACACACACCTCTCTTTCTCTCACAAACACAACTCTCTCCCTCGCACACACAAACATGCAAAAATCTCTCACACACACCTCAATCACACACACATCTCTCACACAAACACACACCTCTCTCTCACAAACACACACACCACTCTCTCTCAAACACACATGCCTCTCTCTCAAAAACAAACACACA
>NW_004949140.1:350443-351303 GCF_000317375.1 Microtus ochrogaster
AACTCTAACACACACACCTCACTCTCACACACACACCTCTCTCTCTCACAAATACACACCTCTGTCTCTCTCTCACACACACACACCTCTCTCTCACACAACACACACCTCTCTCAAACACAAAACTCTCTCTCACACAAACACACACACACCTCTCTCACACACACACCTCTCTCTCAAACACACACCTCTCTCTCTCCAACACCTCTCTCATTCTCACACACACACTCCTCTCTCTCTCACACACACCTCTCTTTCTCATACACACAAACACCGCTCTTTCTCTCTCACACACATCTCTCTCACACACACCTCTCTCTCACAAACACACACACACTTCTCTCTCACACGCAAACACACACACCTCTCTCACACACAAACACAACTCTCTCACACACACACACCTCAATCACACACACTACTCTCTCACACAAACACACACCACTCTCTCGCAAACACACACACCACTCTCACACACACATGCCTCTCTCTCAAACACAAACACACACACACCTACCTCTCGCAAACACACACAACTCTCACACACACAACTCTCTCTCACACACACACAAGCAAACCTCTCTAACACACGCACAAACCTCTATCTCACACACACAGCTCTCTCTCACACACACACCTCCCTATTTCTTACACACACATACACACCTCACTCTCTCTCACAAACGACTCTCTCAAACACACACAAACACACACACACGACTCTCTCCCTCACAAACATACACCTCTCTCTCTCACACACACACCACTCTTTCTCTCTCACACACAGCTCTCTCTACACACATGCACCTCTCACACACACTTCTCTGTCACACACACACCTCTATCTCTCTCACACACAC
>NW_004949140.1:351403-352989 GCF_000317375.1 Microtus ochrogaster
ACACACCTCTATCTCTCTCACACACACATACCTCTCACACAAACACACATACCTCTCTCTCACAAACACACACACACTTCTCTCTCACACACACATGCCTCTCTCTCAAACACAAACACACACCTCTGTCTCTGTCTCTCACACACACACCTCTCTCTCACACACACACAAACCCCTCTCACACACACACCTAACTCTCACACACACACCTCACACACACACCTCTCTCTCTCACACAAATACACACCTCTGTCTCTCTCTCACACACACCTCTCTCTTACACACACACCTCTCTCTCACAAACACAAACCTCTCTCACACACCCACAAATATCTCTGACACAAACACACCTCTCTCACACACACACACCTCTCACACACACACCTCTATCTATCTCACACACACACCTCTCACACACACACCTCGCTCTCTAAAAACACACACACACCTCTCATACACACAGACACAAACATCTCTCTCACACACACCTCTATCTCTCACACACACCTCTCTCTCACACACAAACACCTCTCTCTCTCACACACCTCTCTCTGTCACATATACAAACCTCTCTCACACACACCTCTCTCTCTCACACACACACCTCCCTCTCACACACACAAATACACACCTCTCTCTCACAAACACACACACCTCTCTCTCTACACACACTTCACTCACTCACACACACACCTCTCTCTATCACACACACACCTCTCTCACGCACCCACCACTCACTCTCACATATACAAACCTCTCTGTCAAAAACACACACCTCTCTCTCACAAACACACACACATCTCTCTCTCACACACACCTCTCTCTCTATCAAACACCTCTCTCATTCTCACACAAACACTCCTCTCTCACACACACACCTCTCTCTCACACACACACACTTCTCTCTCTCACACACACACAAACTTCTCTCTCACACACAAACACACACACCTCTCTAACACACATACACAACTCTCTCTCACACACACACCTCTCTCTCACACACACACTTCTCTCTCTCACACAAACTCACACACCTCTCTCACACACATACACAACTCTCTCTCACAACACACCTCTCTGTCACACACACACCTCAATCTCACACACACCTCTCACACACAGACCTCTCTCTCACACACACAACCCTCTCTCACACAAACACACACACACCTATCTCTCACAAACACACACACCTCTCTCTCTCATACACACACCTCTGTCTCTCTCAAACAAAAACACACCTATGTCTCACACACACACCTCACAAACACACACCTCTCTCTCACAAACACACACGTCTCTGTCTCACACACACCTCTCTCTCTCACACACACAAACATACCTCTCTTTCTCCCTCCATACAACTCTCTCATACACACACACCTTCTCTCTCACACAGACAGACAAAACCGCTATCTCTCTCACACACACAAACACACACACACGTCTCTCTCCCTCACAAACACACAACTCTCACACAAACACACCTCTCTCACACACACACACCTCTATGTCTCTCACACACACCTCTCACACACACACCTCGCTCTCTCACACACACACACTTCGCTCTCTCACAAACA
>NW_004949140.1:353089-353661 GCF_000317375.1 Microtus ochrogaster
CTCTCTTTCACACACCTCTCTCTCTCACACACAAACCTCGTTCTCACACACACCTATCTCTCTCTCACACACACAGCTCTCTCTCTCACACACACACCTCCCTATTTCTCACACACACACCTCTCTCTCACACACACACACACAAACAAACCTCTCTCTCTCAAACAGACACAAACCTCTCTCTTTCACACACACACCTCTCTCTCCATCACAAACACACACCTCTACCTCTCACACACACCTCTCTTTCTCTCACACACACACCTCTTTCCCACTCACACACAAACACACACCTCTCTGTCACACACACCTCTCTCTAAACACACACACAACTCTCACACCCATACCTCTATCTCTCTCTCTCACACACACACCTCTCTCTCAAACACACACACGCACCTCTCTCTCGCAAACACACACACACCTCTTTCTCACACACACACACACAAACCTCTCTCTCATACACACACCTCACTCACACACACACCTCACTCTCACACAAACACACCTCTCTCACACATACACACACTTTTCTCTCACACACACCTCTCTCACACGCACACACACACCTC
>NW_004949140.1:356547-357386 GCF_000317375.1 Microtus ochrogaster
TCTCTCTCACACACACAAACACACACACACGTCTCTCTCCCTCACAAACACACAACTCTCACACAAACACACCTCTCTCACACACACACACCTCTATGTCTCTCACACACACCTCTCACACACACACCTCGCTCTCTCACACACACACACTTCGCTCTCTCACAAACACAAACACCTCTCTCTCACACACACACACCTCTCTAAAACAAACACACACACCTTTGTCTCTCACACACACACCTCTCTCTCTCACACAAATACACACCTGTCTCTCTCTCACACACACCTCTCTCTCTCTCACACACATCTCTCTCACACACACCTCCCTCTCTCTTACACACTCACCTCTCTCACACACCCACAACTCTCTCTCACACACACACACCTCTCTCAAACACACACCTCTCTCTCACACACACCTCCATCTCACTCTCTCTCACACCCACCACTCACTCTCACATATACGAACCTCTCTCACACACACCACTCTCTTTCCCTCACACACACACACACCTCTCTTTCACACATAGACACACCTCTCTCTTTCACAAACACACACACCTCTCTCTCACACACACACACCTCTCTCTCAAACACACACCTCTCTCTCTCCAACACCTCTCTCATTCTCACACACACACACTCCTCTCTCTCTCACACACACACCTCTCTTTCTCACACACACAAACACCGCTTTTTCTCTCTCACACACACCTCTCTCACACACACACCTCTCTCTCACAAACACACACACTTCTCTCTCACACACAAACACACACACCTCTCTCACACACATACACAACTCTCTCACACACACCTCAAACACACACACTACTCTC
>NW_004949140.1:357486-358210 GCF_000317375.1 Microtus ochrogaster
CACATCTCTCTCTCACACACACCTCTCTCTCTCTCACACACACACCTCTCTCCCTCTCACACACAAACACACACCTATCTTTCACACACACAAACACACACCTATCTCTCACACACACACCTCTAACATGCACACACACCTCTCTCTCATACAAACACACACCTCTCTCACACACACTTACCTATCTCTCTCCCACAAACACACCTCTCTCTCTCATACACACACACCTCTCTCTCGATCACACACACACACTCCTCTCTCTCACACACACACCTCTCTCTCACACACACACACACTTTCTCTCACACAAACACACACACCTCTCTCACACACATACACAACTCTCTCTCACACACACACTCCTCACTGTCACACACACACCTCTAACACACACAACTCTCTCTCACACAAACACACACACCTCTCTCTCACAAACACACAAACCTCTCTCTCTGACACAGACACATCTCTCTCTCTCATACACAAGCACACACCTCTGTCTCTCACACACACACACACCTCTCTCTCACACAGCCCTCTCTCTCACACAAAAACACAAACACGTCTCTCTGTCTCACACACACCTCTCTCTCACACACACACACCTCTCATACATACACACCCTCTCCCTCACACACAACTCCCTCACACACACACTAAAACACACAGCTCTCTCCCTCACACACACACCTCTCTCTCACACACACCTCGCTCTCACACACAC
>NW_004949140.1:358601-367993 GCF_000317375.1 Microtus ochrogaster
CTCTCTCACACACACACCTCTCTCACACACACACATACATATACACACCCTAAATATAAATCTTTTAAAAATCTATTCTGTAAGACTGTAAGAACAAATTCATGAAAACCTCTGCTAAAGAATTAGCAGGTAATTCTTTGTAAGAATCTATGAGGGTTAGTGGTTGTGTCTACAGAAGTAGAACAGTCCATGCTATCACACAGATTTTAAAGAAAATGAAAGCAGTCATTATAGTATAAAAGAAAGCAGTGAATAAGCACCTTTTGTATACGCTACCAAAACCAGGAAGTGGGGTGAAATTGAATAGAAATATTTTTTATCAGCGATCTTAGATTTCTTTTTAACTCTGACACGGAAACTTTCAAATGTAGAGAGAAAAGAGGTGATAGTACAATTCAGCCCCATATTCCTCAAGCCTGGCCATCAAAGAATCATTGACATACAGCTAATCATGCTTCCTCAATTACCCAGACATGCTGAATTATTGTAAGGCAAAAGTTGTGTCATTTTATGTGTAAATACATGGTATGTATTTCTAGGAGATAATGATGCTTTAAAATAAACACAGCTATCATTATCACACTTATAAAATTAGCAATAATTTGCCCACATAAAACATCTAGTTGGTGGTGAAAGTACCCGAGTGGTCTCATAAATTGCCTTTCTTACTTTTGGTTTGTTTGGGTTGGGGACTAAACTTTTGAGAAGATGTCCCCTGGCTCAGCCATGTGGTGGTTTATATGGAGAGCCTGCTGTTAGTCATCAAACCAACGGTTGCAGTCATTGCACTACAAACCTCAGGCAGCTGGCAAAGAAACTCTCCTTTCAAGCAAATCCCAGCAAGGAAGTCCATCCAGGCTTCTGAAACAGAAAGCCCAGGGAACTGAGTCAAACAAATGCATCCTAGAAGAACAAAGCAATGATTTATAACCTGCTTTAAAAACAAGCCCTGGGGCCCCTGCTAGGGGCCAGCATCAAATGGCAGCTTTCTATTTAGGGAGACTAAATTCCTAGAGTATTTGCTCACTACCATAGTTCAGGTGCCTAGTCAAGTGTCTGACGCATAGTAGGAGCTCAGTTCATATGGAGTTTCTTTCTTCTACCATTATTTTTATTTCAAATTTTTAAAGAATTGTTTATGTTTTATTTAACTTTATTTTATGTGCATTGGTGTGAAGGTCTCAGATCCCCAGGAACTGGATTTACAGACAGTTGTGAGCTAACATGTGGGTACTGGGAATTGAACCCCACTCCTCTGGAAGAGTAGTCAGTGCTCTTAACCACCAAGCCATCTCTCCAGCCCCTGTTCTACCATTTTCAATGAGAGCAGGAAAGATGTATTCTGGTGAATTCCATTTTGACTAATTCAGATTTCATTGCACACTGAGTGATTTTCACTCAGAGTTCCCTGGGTACGTCTTTGTTAGTAGCCATCCTTAAAATAGACCCTGGAAAACTATCATTAAAGTCACGCCTTAGAAGTGAGAGACGATAAACAGCTGGAGCAGCCGATTTCAACCCCAAGCTTCTGTGTAGTCAACTGCAAAAGCAGTTATAGATCATTTGAGCTGGGAGGGCCTTAGCTGCCTAGGATCTGCAAGCAGCAAAGGATGTGCCTCCTTCCCAAAACCTTCACTTGGGGGATTGATCAGAAAAGCCACCTGGAAGGCAGGCTGAGGGAGGCTTCTATGCATGGGAGAACAGGACATTCACTGTGAACAGTTGATTGCATATTCTCATATATCATGTTTGTCTAATTCCACTCCCCGCAAATAGCACTGATTTAATGGGATGACTGTTGTGTCTGTTCTTCCAAAAATCCCCGAGAAAATCAACTTAAGGAAGGAAATTTGGTTCTGTTTATGGTCACTTGGCCTCATTGGTGTGGCACAGATCTCGGCAGAGGATCGTGGTAGAGGGCTGTACGGAAGCAGAGCTTCTCACTTCGTGCCAGCCAGGAAACAGAGAATTGAGGCAGGGACAAGATACAGCATCACAGGACTTGTTCCGGTGACCTACTTCTTCCAACAGGCCCGCCTGTAACACTATGAATCTTTCAACAGGATTATTCTGTTAAATCAGAGCCCTCAGACTCTAGTTGCTTCCTCAAAACCCCTTAGCTGACAAGGAAGCCTTTAATACATGAGTCTTTGAAGCACACACCACATCTAAACTATAAAAGAAATCTCATTTTTAGGTCATAAACAAGGATTTTGAAACAAAGCAAAGAAATTCTCAGAGACCATTAAGACTCTCCCAGTAACAGGACAGTCTTGGTTAGATATCTCTTATCATGGATATAATACTTTATGACTACAGGCATATCAGTCAGTTTCTTCATATGTGACACAGGGACCAATATGACTTAATATACTTATATCACAGAAATGAAATCCCAGCAGGAGATAGGTCAAAGTACGACATGAACACAAACCAGTGGGCTTCTGTAGCTCAGGTTTACAGGTCACTGGTTGGAACCCCACCCATCACACACTTGACAAACAGGTATTGGCTTAGGGTTGCAGTTAGCCAGCTAAACTTGCTACGAAGGATGCCAAAGTTGAAACCTCAGTTTCTTCTTGTCCTTTGGGACAAGAGGGCTGTGAGCCTGATGCTGTGTCTGGTAGCCTAAGGTCACTAGAGACATGGTATACATGGACAAGGTTATCTGGATGTGTGTATGTGGGATTGTATGTCAAGAACAGATTTTAAAAATTATTTGTGTGGGATTTGGTCTTTATGTTGCTTTTTTAATGTCACCACTGCTGCCATTAATATGAGAAAGCATGTTCCCAGAAGCCAGTGCATAAGACTTTTAAGACCATCTAACATAGCTATTCTACTTTAGCTATTAGTTATGACTTAATTTCTTTCTGGCTTTTTTTAAGGGATACATCCATCCATCCATCCATCCATTCATTAACCCCCTTCTCTTTTCATTTTCAGTTTGGGCTTCCTGTAGACGCACCCTTTCCTGTGCAACAGAACTGGGCCTCCCTCTCTTATTTCCCCCTTACCATGTTTAGGGGGCATACAACCCATGCCCTCCCCTCTCTTCCTGCGAATGTTATAGAAGCCTGAGAGTCAAATGATGATGCCTGGCCTCTCACCAAGAAGCCAGCAACGACATAGCTTGGAGTCACATTCCATCCCTTAGTCCCTGTCCTAGCACCCCCAACCATATGTGCCCCTACTTCTCCATCCCTATCTTTGCCAGACTATCACATGTCCAGGAGTTGCTATTTGCTACTCTTCCTCATTTGAATTTGACCACTATTTGTTTCCTTGAGGTATTTCCATCTACCCTGGCTGGATAAGTACCAGTCAAGGCTCAGAGCTTTCCCCTTACACTCCTGCATCCTAGTCAATGGGATTGTCCTCCCATTCCTCTAATCTAAGGAACTATAACCTCTTCTCATAGGCTTCAAAAGAACTGCCAGTGATTCCTATTTCTTCTACCATCTTAGCCCAGCCCTTTCCCAATTCCATTCACTCAGAGTCACCTGTATTAAAAGTCAGCACACGTTTCTTTGTACCAAGCCCTTTCTATAAAACACAATTTTCTGGGCAAGACAGTGTATATTTCCCCTCTAATTCTGGACACCCCACAGATAAAGAAGGGAAAATAAACTAGCATATTATTACCAGCCTAGAGTCTTGAATGATAGACTTATAGAATTCTCCTTGGGGATTTCAGCATGGCATTGGTCATTTCTTGCCATCCCAATGAGGTGGACTAGCAATAATAATAATCCCAGTTTGTAAACTGGTGAGTTGCTGCAAGAAGCTAGGCTTGGGGCTCGCCTGGATGAGTATGCTAGTCTACCTGATGATTGTAATGATGGGTTGAATCTGCATTTACACCCGTGCCACTTCAAAGAGGAGAGACCATTAGCTGGAGGGAAGAAGAGATGCTATTGCTTGACATTTACTTCGGTCTAAGGATTTGATATTTTAAAAATACCCTAGTCTTAAGTTTTATAATGGGTCCCATCTGATTCTGGCTTTTGGAAATCCTTTGAAGTACAGAGCCTTCCACTGTCAGGGCCATGAGGCACAGTATGGCTTTTGATGTTTGACTAGTGACAGAGCAACAGCTAGAGGCGACCTGGTAATGATCTGTGGCTAATATGGCGTCTCTCTGCCCTTCCTTTGCAGTAATCCATGGCTGTGTACTGAATAGTATGCCCTGCTACAGCTGGACTGGACTCCACTTAGCCTTTTAAGAGAAGGTTCTTATTTTAACTGACAACTTTTTTTAATGGTGCCAGACAGCTGGGCCCTCCACCCCTGCTCTGGTACTTAAAGCTTCTCTCTCTCTTTCTCTCTCTCTCTCGCTCTTTTTTTTTTTTTTTTTTTTGAGTTCTGCAACTTGCTTCTGCCTCCCAGTCTGACTGGCGTGGACCATGACCTTCTTCTTTTTTCATATTTTAAAGGTGGTTGTATAATCACTACCTCTAAAACACGCAAGGTGATAATACATTTACAGGCTTTCGGAACTGTTGCAAAAGGGCAGAGCCATTCTCTACAATCACAGTTAACACCCGGAAGCCAAGACGAAGCCCAGAGCAGAACTAGTTGAAAGCGAACAAGTCAGTGTGCACACTTTCTCTGTTCTGTGGTCAAAGAGAGGCGATGTTGATATGTACTGGCCTGTGGCCAGAGGCAAGAACAGGGTGACAATGGAAAAGCATGAGCTAATTTCTTGGGAAAAACCAACTGGAAGTGGAGAAATTCAGGTAACCCTATGCCTAGATGTAAAACAGAACAAGGCACCACCACCAAAACAGAAAGCCCAAAGCAGAATCCCCAAATACCTTTGGTTACACAGTCAGTAGTCGGGGGAGTCAGGCTACTGAGTTAACTGAGTCTCCTTGAGAAAGACCTCTTATTTGTAGCCATGGGGTTCTGTGGGATTTTTGTTTTTAAGACAGGTGCTTACTATGTAGCCCTGGCATCACAGCGTAGATTAGGCTGGCCCTCAAATTCACAGAGATCTGCCTGCCTGTATTTAAAGGCAAACACCAGCTACGTGCAGACCCAGCTGTTTGAGGCATCTTAACTCACCTTCCCGGAAATGAGGCCTCTCCTTTGCAATTGTATATAAATTCACTACTTGAGGCTTGAGGATTTCAAAATACTTTGCAAGTATTTGAGCTGGCACTTTTCAAAAGCAAGGAGGAATTGTAATAAGGTGGGAACTCTTTGGCCAGCATGAATGACGTAACCCCTACGAGGATATTGACATGTAAAGAAATGAAGGCACTTATCTGGGGTTCCACTCATATTTCTTGGCAAAGTCCAAGCAAAATTTTGTCTCTGGGTTCCCAATCCATTTCACCAAAGGGACCCAAGTATTTCTGCATGTTTCTGAAGACAACTTTTTTTATGTTCAGAGAAATCAGTCATTGTTAGAGGAATAGGATAGGATGGATAGGGGCAGGTGGAGAGAAGGCTTCAGGCCAGCTACCATGATGCCTGATGGTCAGTTAGCTTTCCTATAAATCTGAACCAGGATCAGGCCAGTGTCCATTTCACCAGTACACTATGTGGCTTCTTGTAATCAGGGAACTTTGGTGGAAATAAAAAGCAATCAGACTCATTAAAGAAGTTGAGATAATGCTAAATTGCACTGGGCAGCTCTTCTCACTGTAAATGGGAAGGTTTTTGTTTTTCTTCACTTGAACATCTTTTTTTTTGTGTGTGAGACAGGGTTTCTCTGTGTAGCCCTGGCTATCCTGGAACTAGCTCTTGTACACCAGGCTGGCCTTGAACTCACAGAGATCCGCCTGTCTCTGTGCTGGGATTAAAGACGTGTGCCACCACCGCCAGGCATTGAACATCTTTTGAATCAGTACGGTTGTTACTATTCTTTAAAAATACTCAAAAATCTGTTTCCTTCTAGTGAAACAAAAACCATTAAATATGATCTGTGCTCTTGTTTTTCTAGACTAGAATGGAATGGCTTTCCTGAAACACACACACACACAACATTCATTTCTCTGAAGCCAACAAGTCTGGTTTCCCCACCTAGTTCGGGTCTTTTTAAAAAACTCACTTGGCATTCACATGTGGCTGTTAATATGTGCTTATTTTTTAATTAAAGCAAGACTCATTAAACTGGTGTATGGTGTTCTTCAAACCTTCTCAACAGATTTCTCCATGGTGATGGTCCCTCCGTGACCTGTTCCTGTCTTCTTGGCATTTAATCTACGCTACCTTCCGCTGCCCGCTCCCCTTGCATGCCACTTTAAATGTCCTTTCTCTTCAGCTAATTTCGTGTTTTCTCTCTCTTTCTCTCTCCCTCTCCAGCTTTTTTTAACCTTGTCTTCAGCAGCTGTACTAAGTCTAAAGGAGAAGACTGCCATTATAGAAGAGTTAGTTAGGGCTCCATATTGTCTCAAGCAAGAAACCAACCAGCTCCCCTCCCCTGCAACTGTGCACATAACACCACACTCGAGTGTACATGTGTCCCTGTGTCCAGGCAAGAAGCTCTCTTCTGACTTACATGGTGTTTTACATGGAAGTGTCTTGTCCTAAACTCACAAGGCAGGAAAAGAATCATCAGAGCTGGAATTGGACCAAATGTAACCTCAGAGAGCCGACGACAGAACCACTCACCCAGGTGTTAAGTGATTGGGGCAGGAGACCTCAGCTGTGGGTGTGGAAGTGCTGTTCACAAGGTTTTGAGTTTTCTGTTTGCTTTTTAAGAACAACTCTCTGGTTCAATGGGTTGACTGTCTTCGGCCACTATCAGGCTGATTCTGAATATGGACGAGAAAGTTGAGTGACATTTGCATCTTCAGCACTCACAGACCTTCTGTAGCCCCCAGTGAGGGGGAGGCATGGAGCAGTAACATTCCGCTGGAGAAAAACTGACTGACGGGGGGGTTTAAGCTTAGTGAGAACAAAGCTTCTCCACGCAAACTTCCGCTGGGCTTTGGGGGCTTTGCAAGAGGTTTCTGCTCAACTTGGTATCTGGAAGGAGAGCTTTGATGTTGGTAAATCTGCCTTCAATTCATTGGCTTTACTTAATATCCGAATACCATGTGAGTGTGCTTCTTCCCATGTAGCCATCCCACAAACACCAACACTCTGCTGTCCGTCTCTTGAGAGAGCCTCTTTGCATGTTTTCCAGAAGCTGTGTTTGTTTTCCTTTCTTCTCTGTGGTTCTTTTGGCTCAAAGGTGTGACCAGTCACTGCCCTTCTGGGGCTTTCATTTTCCACAAGATACATCCCAGAACCAGCACTGTTTAGCTCATTATCTTTCTAATGTCCATGTCAATTTTCAATAAAATTCAAAGAAATGTTCCATGGCTCTATGATCTGGTCCCATCAGTTGAGGGCATGGCTCGCCACAGTTTGCTTCAGGAAATGGATGGCTCCCTCCCAAGTGGATAATTTGGGAGGCTCAGAGAAATGCCATGGTGCCACTAAGCCTTCCTCAGTGGACCACCACACCCCTTGCTTCCTTCTGGCCCTGAAATTCCAGTGGGGCAGGGTGGGTCTCAGCAGGCCGGCTCTGCTTTCCCTTTAATTAGTACTGGCTGGGCTAATCAGATGAACTGAGAACCAGACCGTAGCGGGAAGGGGAAAATACAAAATGGCATCCCACAGAGCAAAGTCCAGGTAAGTTTTAATTATGGAACAAAAGCAGCTCTGTGCTGCTCCTCTCATTTACTCCTGTGAAGTGCACATTTTCCCAATTTCCCAAGTTGAAAGGCATTCTGTAGATACTAAGCCTTCGGTCTCTCAGAAAGAGCCCCCTCCCATCCTCCCAAGCATTAAGGTAGATAAAAAGAAAAGTCGTCAGTTTTCAGAAATCTAGTGCGTGAAGGGGGGCTTGCTTCCCTGCACTTCATTTGCCTAATGATCAAAGACTGAAGAAAGGACCAGGGCGTCTTCTCCCTAGCAAAACCTGAAGCCTCTGCTTGGGAACCAGAGCAGACAGCACTGACCTGCCTCTACGCAGTTCACACGCTAGGGGGCAGCAGAGTAAAGCTATAGTCACTTATGACATCACTGAACACTGAGGAGCAGGTGGAGGTGTGGAAAAATACAGAATCCTTAGCCTGTTGTGATAGCGGGAAAGTTGTGATGAGAAAGGCAAAGGCGGTCTGGTAATATGGTAAGGCGCCTGCTGGCAGGCCCAACTGTCTGCGTTTCATCCCTGGGACCTATATGGTGGAGGGAGTGACCTGATTCCTTCTCTCATTTCCCCACGCGTGCCCTGGCACTCCACCCAGTTTCGGGGGTGAGGGAGAGAACGAAAACCCTAGGAACCTCTTCTATTGCCAAAGACAACAAAATCCCAAAACAGTAAAGGCGGGGATGATGGCACATTCCTATAATTTCAGCATTCAGAAAGCATGGGGGAAAGGAAGTCTCATCTGACACCAACCTGGTGTCAAAGATAGTGAGTCTAAAGCCATTCTGGGTACACATCCAAACCCTGGCTCAGTAAACCCGGCCTGGGGTGGTGGTAGGGCTTCTCTAGAAAAGAGGAATGCCAGTAAGTCCTTCAGAAAAAGTATCTGGGTATTTGGGTCATTGAGATGGCTCAGCAGAAAAAGATAGCTGCCACCAAACTTAATGACCTGAGTTTGAAACCTGGAGCTGACACGGTGGACGTAGAGCATTAACTCATGCAAGTTATCCTCTGGATTTAAGTCATGTGCCATGGGTGCAGGAAAATGTGGATGCAAACTCACTAAAGAAATAAAAATGAAAAGATTCAGTCATGGATGGAGCAGAAGAGATGACCAGCCAACAGGTTAAAAGTACTTGCGGCTCTTGCTGAGGATCAGATTCCAGCACAAGACCTGGGGCAGGGCTTCTTACTGCCCAGGTAACTCCAGCTGCATGGTTTCCTCTTTCCCTCTTCTGGACTCTGAAACTCCAGAATTCACGGCACATACCCACACATAGACAGAAACACACATAATTTAAAATAACTCTTTATGGGGGGGGGCATTAAGTAGACGAGGTTTCTTGTTTTTGGAACCTTCCACTGAGAACCATCACGGTTTTGCACTACTTGGCATGGGCTTTATTTGAGGATGTCCTTGTCCTGGTGGGGTAGGGATGTAGTTGGTCAAATTCTTGCCTGGCACGCAGAGCCCTGGATTTGACCCTCAGTTCCAAATAGAACCGGAGGTGGGGACGTACGCCTGTGGTACAGCACTGAGAAGGTGTGACAGAATGAGCATGAGTTCAAGGCCAGCCTTGGCTATTGTATCGTGTTCACTGCCAACCTGAGTTATGGATAATAAGCACATTCTCTTCTAGAACCACAGTTGCCAACTTTGGGAAGTGACTCATTATTATATCATTTCAATCTACCAAATTATTATTGTTGTTGTTGTTGTTTGTTTTTTGTTGTTTTTTTGTTT
>NW_004949140.1:368952-370674 GCF_000317375.1 Microtus ochrogaster
GAGAGAGAGAGAGAGAGAGAGAGAGAGAGAGAGAGAGAGAGAGAGAGTCAGAAAGCTGCCCCTTCAGAAGAATAGCGGGCAGAAACCAGCTTGCCTCAGTGGGGAAAGTGAGCGTGGGAACTGAGAGTGGGCGGAGCTTGCCTCTTAAAGGGACAGGTTATTGACAGGGAAGGTCAGCAAAATGGTAAGTTACCTCATTCCTTCACTATATAATTGCTAGGCTTATTCATCCCTCTTCCATCAACAACCTTGCTAATAAAAACCTATGTGGAGAAAATGTACATACACCTTGCTCCTCACCAAAAACTTCTTTCCAGATTTAGCATCTGTTGGTAGTTCTTGCCTGAGCAAATCTGCAAAATGATTTTTCAGTTTCAGCCCTTCCTCCCCAGGGTTTGGTCAATGCACAGTGACTTCAGGTAAGCGCGAGTCTTTTCCTCCCTCCCACTTGTCTACTTAGTGTCACTGCGGATCTATGGCTCTATATGATAAATGTTTGATATGAATATTTGGGGATTTAATTACTAACTTTTAAACTTAGCATACAAGGTGGTGGGCTTCATTAGGACATTTTCATAGATCCGAGTCACTGCACTTTGTTCTGATTTGCCCCCCTCCTATCTTGTTGGTTCCCTCCCTCCCCAGTCCTCTTTCTTCTGCTGCTTTCAAGTTCTTATTCCATTTTCCTTTCTGTTTTTCTTCCTTGACCCCTCCCTTCAGATTCTTTTCCTCCCTTCTCATGTTTCTCTTTGGCTTTTCATCTCACACACACTTCCCGACGTTTTCTACTTCGTTACTGTCCCTAATTATTTTGGTGCTCAGGCCTAATTGGAGGTTCCTAAGTATTGCTTTAAGTCCATTAGTAAGCACTCCTCAAGTGCATTTATGTTGAGGGGTACTCAGGTCAAGAACTCTGGGGGGAGTGGAAGTGTAATTGTTCAGGGGAACAAAAGGCACTAATGGGGGGAAGGGGGCAAAAGCAAGGCGGGGAGGAGTATGTTCAATCTACAATATATACTCATAGGAAAATTTAAAAATAATATTTTTAAAAAGAATTTTATGAGACTGAGACAGCAGGATTGCTGTAGGTGTGAAGCTAGCCTGGGCTCCAGAGTGAGACTCTGTCTCAAGAAAATAAAACAAACAAAAGCCCCTCTAAGGATTTCTATGCAGATAACAGCTGACGAGGGCACGAGGCTTTCTTCAGTGGTGGAGCTGATGGTAAGCTGCCCATGCTACTGTAAACTACCCTAATTGTGTTACCCCCAAAGTCTATGGAAGTTGAAAGGAGGCTAGGTTAGGAAGAAGGGCTTGGTGGTACTGTAACTAGAGAGTTACAGTAATAGGGAGTGCAGGGTGTAATCAAAATAGGCAAATAGGCATGTAACTTGCTCTGACACACACACAAATTTTGAATGGTCTAATTTCTGATATGCTGATAGGAATAGTGTTTAGCTGGGTTCTGAGGTTCCCTCCTGCCATTACTGACTCCTTTACAAGAAAGGTCAGAGAAGAAAGCCCGGCACAGTCAGAGAGTGGCTGAAGGCTGTGTTTGAGAACAGATGGATGCTTAGTTTTATGGTATGGTTCAGGACTGCATTGGACTGCCTTTATACTCTCTTTCCTCCACAGCCTCAGTCTTTACAGGGTTTCTCTGTGGCTTTGGAGCCTGTCCTGGAACTAGCTCTGTAGACCAGGCTGGTCTCGAACTCACAGAGATCC
>NW_004949140.1:370774-373187 GCF_000317375.1 Microtus ochrogaster
GTGCGCCACCATCGCCCGGCTCACAGCCTCAGTCTTTATTCAGATGATCTGTTCTGCTTAGGTCTCAGCTGATCCCTGAGAGATTCTGTACCTTGTGAAAAGGGAATAGGTTAAAACAGATTGGCTGTAGGATTTTATTTTAAAAAAGATTTCCAGGGAGAGAAGGTCACAAGAAGATCATGCAAGTGTTTCTTCTGCTTTGTTTTCTGGAGACGACACGGTTTCTGTTCTCTAGTGGGAATCATAAAGAGAGCAGCGTCAGGACTGTTCCAGGATAAATGGCCTCTGGCCTCTTTTTCTTGGCTGTCTGGGAATACAGGAGATTGAATCCAGGCCTTCCTACACGCTAAGTACTCTACCACCCAGCTTCATCTACAGCCCACTAGATGGCCTCAGTTTCAATGCTTTTTATTTTATAATTCAAAAGTCAGATTATTCCTTGTTCCCCCTGTCGACCCCCAGCTAATACTCTCTGGAAACATCCCTACAATCACAATTATGTGTCTCTTTAATGCCTAGGTGATTTTATTATCTTTTGAAATTAAAAGATAATTGCATCATTTCCCCCCTTTCCCTTTCCTCCCTTCGTGTCCCTCTATGCACCCCTTTGTTCTCTCTCACATCATGGCCTCTGGACTCTTTTTCTTTAACTGTTGTTACACATACACATTCCTAAATATACAAACACAATCTGCTCAGTCTGTATAATGTTTACTTGTATGGCTATAGCTTGACAAGCAAAATTAATTATCACAGGAACTGTGATCCTACAGAAATTTCATAGTTTGAAAATAATATATAAGAAAGATAGATATTTACTTAGGCTTCTCCAGAAATTCAGTGATAAATTTGCGAGATACACACTGGCTTAAACACCCAAGCCAAGGCCACGGATGTGCTATGTAAAATGAGTTTTATATGAACTCCCTGTATAAGGCAACTTAGGAAATGGATCACATATCTGTCATTCAGGAATCTAGAATACTTCCCAGTATAGTTACAACTCCCTAAGTAAATAAGGATAGCTGTGGAATAGAATTGTGTCTCAAAATCAAGCAGATTTTAAGTTCATACCAAGAGGAAAGTGGGGGGAAAAGGGACCTATGGGTGTCAGATATAATTGTAATGAGTCTACAGGAGTAATGGTGTTGGTAGTTTCAGAATTAATACTAATATGGGAGACTCAAACTTAAGTACAAATCTGATGAAGATTTATTTCAAACTAAGAGGAAGGAGCTTTTCTTTCTCTCAGATTTAAGGAGAGATGTGTTATAATCGCAATGCTGCTTTTGATGAGGGTTGGCAGCATAGACCACATCTTAGTTCCGTTGTGCTGCTATACCCGAGGCTGCAAAACTGCTAAAAAATTGATCGATTTCTTAAGAGTGCTGGAGGCTAGGAAGTCCAACACCAAGACAGTAGTGGATGTGGTTGTCTGGTTAGAAATATTCTCTGCTCCAAGACGGTTTCTTGCTGCTTTATCTATCAGAAGGGAGCAATAAATACTGTATCCTTACATGCGGGGGGGGGAGTGGGGATAGAAGACCAAATGCTGTATGAAGTATGTTTTTTTGTTGTTGTTGTTTTTTTGGTTTTTCGAGGCAGGGTTTCTCTGTAGCTTTGGTGCCTGTCCCGGAACTAGTTCTTGTAGACCAGGCTGGCCTCAAACTCACAGGGATATGCATGCCTTTGCCTCCCGAGTACTGACATTAAAGGCGTGCGCCACCACCGCCTGGCTTGAAATATGTTTTATAAAGATCTAAATTTCTTTCAGGAGGAAGTATCCCACAGGCCTGATTAACTCTTAAAGATCCTGTCTCCTTTTATGTTCTTGTTTTTCCCCCCTTTCTGATTTTTTGCGACGTGGTTTCTCTGTGTAACAAAGAGCCCTGGCTGTCCTGTAACTCGTTTTGTAGACCAAGATGGCTTTGAACTCACAGAGATCAGCCTGCTTCCAACTGACTCCCCAGTGCTGGGACTAAAGGCAGTGTTTCACCACTGCCTGGCCCAAGACTCTACCTCTTAATGCCATCACATTGGCCACTAAATTTCAGCAACCGAATTTTGAAGGGGACATAACCATAGAAGCCCAAAATTAATCCACTTATTAAAATATCAGCTTAAGATGTAGACGCTAAGAAACTAGGATGGTGCAAAGAGAAAAGCATTCATTCATCTGAGTAGCCTATGGCATACCAGTGGAAGCCAGCGTAGGCATTAACAGCAAAAGAGGAACTCCCTGTTTTCATAGATGGGACATTTTATCAAGGGGAAAGGAGTCAGTTGTTTTAACATTTTTCTTTCTCAAAAAAATTTTTTTTTTTTTGGTTTTTCGAGATAGGGTTTCTCTGTAGCTTTGGAGCCTGTCCTGGAACTCCCTTTGTAGACCAGGCTGGCCTCGAACTCACAGAGA
>NW_004949140.1:374197-382809 GCF_000317375.1 Microtus ochrogaster
TTAAGATTTTTTTTAAATAAATGATTAGATGTGGATTCCTTCAATCATGAAGTTTGGTATTTTTAATAAAGCATAAATGCTAGTTATTGAGATTTTATTATACAGCTATTTTCTGGTGAAAGTAATTTTCTCCCTCTCATGGGCCCCTTTCCAGTTTCCTGGCATCCATCCTCCCTCACTCCCACAGCGACATACGTACAGTAAATTAGACGCTAAATTTGTCGTTCTTGTCTGTCAATCTGCAAATTGGGCAGTGATTGGTGTCTGTAATCTCAGCACCCAAGAGGCCTAGGAAGGGATGTTGGTTCAAGGCTAGCCTTGGTTACATAGCAAGACCCTCCCACTTTTGAATTGAGGATGGTGAGTCGTCAAAAGACACCTTATCCGGGCCACGAATGATGCCAGTGTAAGAGTTAAATCTATGCAGGGTTAATTATCATCACTGAGATTGTAATCTATATAATGTTTTGGCCGTCATGCTGCCCGGCAGCTTTTAACTAGTCGTTTGGCTCCTTTGTAAGCTGAAATATAAGAGCATAATGATACACTTTGTAGTCGTGGCACTTGGAAGGTGCAGGCAGGAGGACAGAAGTTCAAGGTTACACGTGGTTAGATAGTGAGTAGGAAGCTAGCCTGGCTACATAAGACCCAGTTGAAGAAGCACCCCCGCCCCCCGCACCAATATGTGTGTGTGTGTGTGTGTGTGTGTGTGTGTGTATGTGTATGTGGACGTGACACAGAACTGTCTGCAATCATGATCAGAAGAGTGTAAAAGACCAGCTTGAGAAGTAACGCTGTTATTTCTTTGCAACCACACTTTCACAAGCAGCTCCAAAGCTGATGGTGAAAGACGCGTTGATTTTTCAAACTCTTCTCTGAAGAGGCATCTGGAGAGCTAAGAGGAAAAACATGCCAAATCCCAAATCCCCCGAAACCTAAATCCCTTCCAAAGGACACAGCCTCAGAATCGCGCCACTTAGAGACTCAGATAGAGCAGACGGCCAGGCAGCACTGCTAACTAATCACCTGAGGGCACCTGCCAGGGACTAAAAGCCATCACTGTGTTAGGGAACCTCAGACGCCTTCTTCAGTTCCCACTCCGGAGTCTCCGCCCTCCGCTGGTCACCAGAGTGCGTCAATGGAGAGTAATCGTCAGAGGAAGGGAAAAAATGTCCACCACGCGAGATTTCGCGGCGGGATTTCGAAGTTGGAGACCGGCTGCGGCGCGTGCGCAGTGGTCTCACAACCTCGGGGTGGCACGCGGGGAGGTAGGCTGAGACATCTGAGCCGGGGAAGCCGGCGTACTGGTGCTGCTTCTTTTTTCTCTTGCCGCTACTCTCTCAGTGTGTGGGTCTTAAAAGTCCCAGGAGGCGCGGAGTAGCGAGGCTCAACTCCGTCGGTGTGTGCGCCCGGTATAATAAAAAAGCCCTCACGTTCCCACAGTAGTTGGAGCGGTGCGGCCGCCGTGGCGACAGGGATTGTTGCTCCCGGTCCCCCTGTGATCGTAGCCCCCAGGCACACACTCCCGTCCCCCGAGATTCGGTCTCGAGCCCTCACACAGGTCCGCCCCTCCCCGCCACCGCCTCGATTGCCTGCGGCCAGTTTGCCGGCTTCGTCCCTGGGGGGCGTCCCCACACTGAAGCAGAGAAGATGGCTGGAGGACGTCTGCTGCTGGGGGGCGACTTCCTGTCGCCGCCGCCGCTGCCCCCCCTCCCGCCGCCGCCGCTGCCGCCCCTCCCGCCACCCCCGCCCGAGCCAGTGCTGGAGCAGTGGCGCTATAGCCACGAAAGTGACTGGCAGTGGGCTCTGCGGCGGAGCTTCATCTGTCGGCACCTGCACCGCTATCCCGGCGCTGCCCTCGACCAGCTCCTCGCTCTCTCCGCCGCCTGGACCAACCACGTTTTCCTGGGCTGCAGGTGAGTCTGGTGTGGGGCGATCGAGTTAGGGACAGGGTGGGAGATGAGTGACGAGGGTCGGGCTTGGGGATGGGGGTGAGGGACGGATGGTGGAGTTTGGGTTACGGGATAGCCCAAGGGAAGGAAAGGGTCAGCAGAAGCGGTCCAGATAGGAACAGGGGCAGGATGCGGATGATGGTAGCTTGGAGGCTTAAGATTTGAAGATTTGCTAGAGAACACGAAGAAGCTTCACTAGTAGGTTGGGGGGTAGGGTGGGTGACCGTGGTGGCAGGCAATGAATGACATGACAGCACATGAGGGCACAGAGATGCCCCTCCAGGACCAGAAATGGAGATGAAGTAGCTCCTAGAAGAGGATTATTGAGAGTTAGTCGTGGTGATTGGTGCTCAATAGCAGAACCTCAGACCTGCATAGGGTCTTCCAAGGATGCGGCATCCGCAGAGGATAGTCGATGGGGCTTCAAGGGGAGAACAAACTCCGCAGCTCAAATACTAGTCTCCCGGCCACTCTCTTCCATCTCCACTAGATTAAATACCCTCCTCTCCTTGCACCCCCTCCCCAAGCCAGGTCTTAGAGTCTTCTCCTGGGGAGGCGGTGTGTCAGGTCTCTGACCTGCAGTGTCAGGCTTGCTTGTAGATTTGCGCATAACATACTCAAACAAAGAAGTGAATCTATCTGCTGTAAAGATGCACCTTAAATGGGCTAAGAAGAATTAGCATTTCACTTCTGGATGAGGTCTTAGGGGTGTATATGTCTCTTTCTCTGGTTCCTCCTTTCCTAGAATCTGGTGGCTTCTAAACAGGCCTCTTGGAAAGCACTTTGTGTTCTGGGGAGACTGCGGTATGGTTTCAACGCAGTTTTGGTTTTGTGTGTGTGTTTACCAGGGTGCTTGGGTCCTCTGTCCTTCAGAACCTCGAAATTGGCCTTATCCTAGACTAATTCCTTCAGAAGACTGGAAAGCGTCTTTTTTTTTTAAATATTCCTGCCTAACAGTCAATTTGTTTTTATTAGGAAGATGAGAAATTCTGGAAAATGATCAGATTCGATTCAGCCAGATCAGTTCTAGGAATAACTGTAAACAACGCAGATGAAATTGTCTGCTCCTACCTTAATTGCTGAACATGGCACCCAGCGTGAAACTTTGCTGTCACAGAGTTTTATTTTTTCTGTCTTCTCTAAGTTGACATAATTTCTGCCTCTAGAGATAGTGATCATTTCACTGGAGGAGCTGGGAAAGCCTCAACAATTAGTCATCAGATAAATCTGATTTCCCTAGCGATGTTCTTGCAGTAAAAAAGGTACCTTTATCATATAGTCCTAAGTCTTAATACCACAAAAGGCTATAGGGAATCAGAATCCTAAAGCATCTTTAATGGGGGAGGCTAACCGTCCTTTGTGTTCATAACTAAACTTACCTTCCTGCTAGAATACACGTTGGGAGGGGGAGGACTTTACTCTCTTTTTCATATGCACATCTTTGTCTTCAGTGCCTCACAGATATCTTGTGCAGTATTCTGCTTTAGCATAATATCTGCTCAGTAAATGTCTGGGCAGTGGTAGATGTAGACAGCTTTATAGTATATAGCATATTTTCAACCCTTTCTTTCCATCTTATTCACCATCCTAGAGGTTAGGAAGTATCTCCCTCTTACAGCTAAATCAATGAAGGCAAAGAAGTTAAGTTTCTGTGCAAGGTCTCACAACTATTTCTAGTCTGTTGCTCTCTCCACCGAGACACAACTGCTGTGTTTAGGAAGGATGCATAAACAAAAGCAGGTAACTGACGGAAGTCAAATCTCTCAATCTCAGGCTTCTATCCCACGAATAGCAGCTTCATGCATAACCAGAGTATGAACACAAACCAAGTGCATAGTAGTTGACCTTAAAAGCTCAAGCACCCAGGATGTGTGTGTGCCTATCTGCAAACCCTTTGTTTGGAAGTCAGCATGATGCAGTATGCCTACATCACAACAATTACGATAGAGCTATGAAATAGATGAACTGGAAAGAATTGTTTGCATTATACCTGACTGTTCTACATAGAATGGGAAGAGCCCAAGACAACTTTGGAAGTTAGCAACTCAGCATGGTCTTCTCCTTTAGGCTTTGTTAGCTCTTTCCTTGGGTGCATAAAATCTACATTCTCAAAGTTGGCAGGGTTATTTTTGTTTTGTGTGACAGACTGCTCTTTTTTTTTTTTTTTTTTTTTTTTGAGACAGGGTTTCTCTGTGGCTTTGGAGCCTGTTCTGGAATTCATTCTGTAGACCAGGCTGGCCTCGAACTCACAGAGATCCGCCTGCCTCTGCCTCCCGAGTGCTGGGATTAAAGGCGTGCGCCACCATCACCCGGCTCAGACTGCTTTTTTCTAAGTAAATGCATTAGTGTGGTGGCACAGCCCTTTGTAAACTCAAATTTTTAATTAGTTGTTCAGGGGATTCCATTTGATTAGGAGATGGGATAAAAAAAAGAATATCTGAAAATTCTATCACTTAGAGCAAGAAGAACTCGAGTGCAGGGATTCAGAGCGTGTTTCATTCCTTTTGGTGATAGTGGCCATTTCCATGGGACAGATTTGAATGTGTGTGCGTGCATGCGTGCGGGTGTGTGAAATATGTTTATGTAGTGAGTACCCTTGACTGTGAGGCCAGAGATCGGGTTGGGTGTCATCTCTATCGCTGTCTGTTTGTTTGAGAAAAATTCATGGAATCTAAAGTTCACCAGTTAGCTTAGAGTGACTAGTCTCTGAGCCTCTGGGATCTGTCTGTCTCCTTTACGAATAATGTGATTATAGACCGTGCAGTGTGTCACCTTGCCCTGGTTTTACATGGGTGCTGGGGATTAAAACTCAGGTCCTCTTCTGTAGCAAGCATTGAGCCATCTCTCCAGCCCTTTAATGTCCTCTTGACTCTATAATTGTGGTTCTTACATAGAAGCATGCAGCAAAACACCTGTTTTGGATCCTGTGTGTGCTAGCACAAGACTTTCATCCTTGTGCTCAGGACCTGAGAGTGAAGCAGGATGGCGAGTTTGGCTTGCCTGGACTATAGAAAGATCCCCTGTCTAAAATAATAACAACAAGAATAATCACCTGTTAGGTTCATTAAAAGACAGCTTCCTGGGCCCCTACTCCAAGACTTCCAAATCAGAAGGTGTGAAGAAGGGCCTTAGAATTTTTATTTCTGTCAGGTTACCAGATGATCCTTATACTTTGACTTGAGGACCAGAGTGAGCAATTCTACTTTATAGGATAAATAAAGTTTTGCAATCTGCATTTTTGTGAGACAAACTCTCACGCAGCCCAGACTGTCCTTGAACTTGCCACATAGCTGAGGATGATCTGCAAGTTCTGCTTTTCTTGCCTCTGCATCCTGAGTGCTGAAATCATGGGGTGCCCTGCCATGTCCGGTTTATCTGGTGCTGAGGATTGAACCGAGGGCTTCGTGAAAGCTGACCAAGCACTCTTTCAGTTGAGCTGTGTCGCCAGCCCTCCACTTTTTAATAATCTTTCTTCATTCAAGTAACCAAGAAGCTCAAAGCTCCCTTTACTTTTTCTGTTTTATAAAAGCAAGCCACCTATCAAGAAATGTCGCTTGATGTGATGGCCCATACCTGTAATCCCAGAATTTAGGAGTCTGGGACAGGAAGAATTTTCTGAGAAATTTCTAAAGCAGTTCAAACCATTAGTCTTGTGGCTAATGCAAACTTACAGTCCTTTGATCAGCTACATATATGACACTTCAATAATCGTGCATATCAAGGCCCGGGGTGTCTGCAGCTTTTACTTACACAGTATAGCTAGTGTGTTTACTACTGTATTTGTTTTGCAGGACTGAGTGGTAGAATTTATAGTCTCATGCCTGTTAGCTAAAAACTGTACCACCGAGATCCACCCACAGCCATTTATGAAGGCACAAGTCAGCCAGGCGGTGGTGGTCTTTAATCCCAGCACTCAGGAGGCAGAGGCAGGTGGATCTCTGCAAGTTGGAGACCAGCCTGGTCTACAAGAGCTAGTTCCAGGACAAGCCCCAAAGCTACGGAGAAACCCTGTCTCAAAAAACAAACAAATAAATAAGAAGAAGAAGGCACAATGTCCAGATTCCCTGGCATATGCAATTTTCCAGTCCTAATCCATAGGATTTAGAAGCAGTTCTGGCATACAAATCCTGGCTTATTTGTGTTAACCTATTAATAGAGAAATGACATGAAATTAACTTAGCTACCTTGACTTCTTTTCCTTGATGCATTCTGAAGCGTTTGGAAAGTAGATTCCAGTTAGATATATATTGTGAAATTTAACTTTACACATTGATACACAAGTCACTAAGGAAAGCAGAGTGGGGTTTTTTGAAAATTTCACTGATAGTCGATACATATATTATTAACTTGAAATATTAAGCATCTTTTTAAAATATATTTGTTTGTTTGTTTGTTTATTATGTATACAACATTCTGCCTCCATGTATGCCCACACACCAGAAGAGGGCACCAGATCTCATTACAGATGGTTGTGAGCCACCATGTGGTTGCTGGGAATTGAACTCACAACCTCTGGAAGAGCAGCCAGTGCTCTTACCACTGAGCCATGTCTCCAGCCCAACATTAAGCATCTTGTAAGTAGTTTTGAATGTCACATTTTGTGTTTTGAAGCCCTAATTTTTATTTCTCTTTCTTTTCTTTCCTTCTTCCCTTCCTTTCTTTTTTTCTTTCTTCTTTTTTCCCCCAAGACAGGGTTTCACTGTGTAGCCCAAGCTGTTCTGGAACTCACTTTGTAGACCAGGGTGACCTTGAGCTCATAGAGATCCACCTGCCTCTGCCTCTTTTTTGTTATATTTTTTTGTTGTTGTTTGTTTAGACAGGGTTTCCCTGTATAGCCTTGGCTGTCCCAGACCTCTATAGATGAGGCTGTCCTCAAATTCACAGAGATTCACCTGTCTCTATCTCCTGAGTGCTGGGTTTAAAGACGTGCACCACCACTTCCTGACTCAGCCTCTGCCTCTGGAGTCTTCTGTTTAACTGGAGAGTTGACTCTGGTTAAGAACACATGCTGTTGTTTCAAAGGACCCAGGTTTGATTCCCATCACCCACATGGAGGTTTACCATTTTCTCAGGTACCAGGCATGCATGTGGTACACATACATACAGACAGACGAAACACTCAGGCACATACAATAATAACAATAATAATAAGTCATGGGCCACTACATCTAGCTTTTAAGTTTCTAATCTCAGCATTTTAATTTAGATTTAGTAGAGCTATTTAATGTTTCTAATCTCAGCATTTTAATTTAGATTTAGTAGAACTATTTAATATATTTGCAAAAAATCTTATAAGCATCTGTTATTGAATATTTCCTAAATTTCAGGTGCCATTGTGTTTAATGATTTATGTTTCTCTTGTAGCTGTGCACATAGATGCAACTGTCTTGTGACCAAGACTGTGATATCTATGAAGAAAAGTATATTGCCCATTATAAATCATCTTTCAATAATATGCTAGACATGGTAGGTGAGTTAAAGAAAGTATTTACAGCCAAACATGTGATCTAATGCACATATAAATATGTAATATGCATGCATTTAAAAATTATTCTTGAGGCCGGGCGGTGGTGGCGCACGCCTTTAATCCCAGCACTTGGGAGGCAGAGGCAGGAGGATCTCTGTGAGTTCGAGGCCAGCCTGGTCTACAAAGGGAGTTCCAGGACAGGTTCCAAAGCTACAGAGAAACCCTTTCTCAAGAAACCAAAAAAAAAATTATTCTTGACTTGCCTTAATATTATGTTACACCATATTCCATAATACAGAACATTATGTAGCCATTAAATCCCAAATGGACTGGGTAATATAGGTTAGTGATAGAATCTGTGCCTCAAGTCTGTGACTTCAGTTTTCAGCTTGGTAAGCCCAAAATAGAATAGATGTGGTAACAGCATAAAGAATCAGCAATGGGAGGGCATAGAAAGCAAACAAACAAAAAGAACATAAGGTAACCCCTTAAATGATACTGAAGTTATCACTGGTTGAGATGTGAAGCTTTTCTTGGTTGGGTTTCTTTAGAGTTAAAGGTATCATTTTCAGTGCATTATGAAAAATCACCAAAGGAGATTGCAATAACTTGACCTTTGTCCTTGGATGGGTATTTGGGAATAGAAATAGAATTCTAGTGATCTTTTTAAAGACTCTAAAATTTTTGCATCGTATTTTGACTAGTCAAGCACTAGATAACATGATAGCCTTTCTGTTCTTATTTAAGCTTGCTGGGCTTCTTTTGTATTCTTTTATATAAAGGACAGAATCTGGCTATGTTGGCAACCTACGCAAGAGTTTATTTTTATAGCCTCTGGGAGATGGTGAATTCTGTAGCAATTGTAATGAATAGGGAGCAATAAATAGGTACAGTAATTACTGAAGCTGGAAGAAACTTGAGAGACAAGCGAATGTGACTGGAGGGAACCCTAGGTATATCCTTCATGTGCACAGCATATTCAGAGTCGGGCTCCGATGGAAGGGCTAGAGAATTTGGACTGGACCCAAGGCAGGTGGCTTGGTTGTACCACCAGTTTTTGCAAATGTGAAATTAGTGGTTTTAAAAGTTGTAAACTTTGGGCTGGAGAGATGGCTCAGCGGTTAAGAGCATTGCCTGCTCTTCCAAAGGTCCTGAGTTCAATTCCCGGCAACCACATGGTGGCTCACAACCAT
>NW_004949140.1:383274-399068 GCF_000317375.1 Microtus ochrogaster
AGTGCTGGGATTATAGGCGTGCACCACCACCGCCCGGCTGAATAAATGTTTTTAAGTCATGCCACCTGATGTTGGGATGGGAGGCTAGCCTGAGGTACATGTGAGTTGTATATTGAGGCCATCTCAGAACAGAAAGATGGAAACAATGACAAGAAACTTCCAAGGGTGGGGGGATGCCTCAGGCATTTGCCACTAAGCCCGACAACTTGAGTTTGATCCCCAGGGCTCCCAAAGTGGAAGGAAAGACCCAGTTCTCGCAGGTGATCCTCTGACCTCCACGGGCATAATGTGGCACAAGTGTAGCTCTCTGCAGGCACAATAAATGAATGGAATAAAGCACACACAGCGGGTAGTACTCTATCCTGCTCTTCTTCAGACAGCTGTTAGCACAGCAGCTGGAACTGGAACACCAAGAGGAACTGCTTCTACTTACCCTTATCTGCGCATGGAGAAAGCTATTCTACATAGTACTTCTTCACATGTGGGGAGTCCAACTTGTCATTTCTAGAACCTAGATCCTCATGCATGCTAGATAAGCAGTCTATCGCTGAGCAGCGCCCCAAAATTGCAGGGTTTTTTTTAATCCATCACACCCGAAAACGACAGGGTTCTCTAATCCATCACTGTGGTCAATATATTTAATATTTCTGGGCAGGTGAGATGGGTCTGTGGGTAAGGGTGTTTGCCATGTAAGCCTGATGCCCTGAGTTTGCTCGCTGGATCTCACATGAAAGTGGAAGGAGAGAATGACTCCAGAGTTGTTTCCTGTCAGCCACATGTGTGGCTGTGAAACAATTGTAATATGTTTTTAAAGAAGATCCTTAACATTCCCAATACCACAAAGATCCTGCCTATTGTTCTTTTAAAATAATTTGCACCCCCAGCCTCACTGTGACCTGTATCTGTGGTTTGTTTCTTTCTGTTGCTATGTAGTTTTCCTGGTGTTTTCGTACAAGAGTTGTAGCCATTCACCTTTGAAAGCTATCTGGGCTTATTATAGTTAGACCTAAGCTGTTGTGAGTATTCATATACAAGTGTTTATATGAATGTTAAGTTTTCATTTCTTCCGGATACTTGCCCAAGAGTACAATTGCTGTGTCATGTGATAGTTAATGTTTAGGTTTTTTTTTTTAAAGATTTATTTATTTATTATGTACACACTGTTCTGCCTGCATTCCAGAAGAGGGCCCTGGATCTCATTACAGATGGTTGTGAGCCACCGTGTGGTTGCTGGGAATTGAACTCAGGTCCCCTAGGAAGAGCAGCCAGTGCTCTTAACCTCTGAGCCATCTCTCCAGCTCAATGTTTAGTTTTATTAGAAACTGCCAAATTGTTTTCTAGAGTAACAGTATCATTTTATGATCTCACCAGCAGTATCTGAGAGATCCAGTTTCTCTGCATTCTTGCCAGCATTTGGCGTCATCACTGTTTTATTTTGGTCATTTTGTTAGGTCAGTGGTGTCTTTCAGTTGTATTTCCCTGGTGATTGATGGTGTTGAACATCCTTCTGTGTTTCATTAGCAATCTGTCTATATGTGTGTGTGTGTCTTTGTTTCTGTGTGTCTGTGTATATATATGTACATTCATGTGTGCAGGTGAATGCACCGCAGAAGCAAGAGTAGGGTGTTGTGTCTTCCTTAATTGTTCTTTAGCTTTTTTTTTCTTTTTTTTTTTTTGAGACAGGGTGTGTCACTGAACCTAGAGCTCACCATTTAGGCTAGGTTGGCTGGCTAACCAGCTGTGGTATCCACCTGTCTCTGCACCTCAATACAGGAGTTCGTGACTATGCCCAGCTTTTACAGAGGTGCTAGGGATTTGAATCTGGGGCCTCCAATTTATACAGCAAGTGTTCTTTTACCCACTAAGCCATCTCCCCAATTCTTCTTGTTCATTTAAAAGTTTGATTTTGTTCGTCTTGGGTTTGGGGCTCACAAGTTCTTGTCAAGTACGTGGTACACAAGCATTTTCTCCCAGTCTATAGTTTTTGTTTTGTTTTTTGCAGTCTTTTAAGAGGATAAGATTTTAATTATGATTGGGTTCATTTTACCCTTGTTTTCCTTTGTAAAGATTTGTTTATTTTCTGTGTATGCATGTTTAGCTTGCAAGTGTGTCTATGTCGTGTGCATCCTGGAAGTTCTGAAGTTATGGACAGTTGTTAGCTGCCACGTGGGTGCTGTGAATTGAACCTGGGTCCTCTATAAGAACAAATGCTCTTTACTGCTGAGCTAGCTCTCCAGCCCACACTTTTGTCTTTATAGATCATGCTTCTAGTGTCTATTCTAAGAACTGCTTGCATAGCCTAGAGCCTGAAGGTTTTCTCCTACTTTTTTAAATGACAATTCCATAGTTATACACTTTCTGCTTTTGTAAACTGAGGCTTAGGTTTACCTGCCTGTGTTTACATATAGGTGCTCAGTTGTTGCAGAGACTCTTCCTCTGTGGGATTGAATTTGGACTTTTGTCCACTACCAGTTTTGAATTCTTTATAGGAGTCCATTTCTAGATTCTTCTCTGTCTATACTTCACCAGTAGATTTCTTGTGCCTTGCAGAGTGATAATGGGCTCTCATGTTTTTCTTGGCTAGCTGTAATGCTTCTGCAAATGATTTTCTTGGGGCTGGAGAGATGGTGTTGGTATTGATTTTAGAGAGGAGTGGAGTCAGGTTCCCATCATGCATCAGGCAGCTCACATCTGTGACTCTGGTTCTAAGAGCTCATGGCATCTCCCATGGCATCCTGTACTCATGTGTGCACACTTCCTCCATGAATACACAGAAGTGAAACTAAATCTTGAAGAGATGTTCTGTGGCGACCCTTTGCTTAAGATAGAGTTTAACTGGGGGCTGGAGAGATGGCTCAGTGGTTAAGATCATTGTCTGCTCTTCCAAAGGTCCTGAGTTCAATTCCCAGCAACCACATGGTGGCTCACAACCATCTGAGCCCTCTTCTGGCCTTCAGGCATACACACAGAAAGAATATTGTATACATAATAAATAACTAAATACATATTTTAAAAAAGATATAGTTTAACCATTAAATTATAGGACAAATGCTTGCTTCCTCCCTTTAATATTTACTTGTTTAGAGAATAATGCGTTGATTCCTTCCATCCACCAAAAGTGACCAATAATGGGTTTGTAAGTATTATGAACTAATAGATTTTAAACATATTTGATATATTTTAATTCATGCTAGCTATTGTTCCTATTATTGACACTCAAATTGGCTCATATTGCCAAGAGTTTATTTTGATTGGCTTCTGAGTCCATTTGGCACAATTCCTGTGACCTTTGACTGCTTCTTCGTTTGTAGGCCCAAGATCTCCCAGGCTCTTCGTAGATATTTCCTGCCCCAGACTTGGAAGCATGCATTTCTCTGAGGAACATGATTCCTTTTCATGAGAAGTGATAGAAGCTACAATTTGGATGTTAGCTACCAGCTGTCCTTTAACACTCGGTATTTTTATAAGCATAGAAATGGAATTGTTGGCATTTATATAAGCAATTATTTACATTTATGTTATAATTTATATAAATTGTAATACATATATGAAAGAGAAAAATCATGAGTGTATACTTGTGTTTTCCATTCACATGTTAAAAATAAGGTTTGGCTAGAAATTATATCTGTGTTCTTGCCTACTTATATGTCTGTGCACAACATGCATGCCTGTTGCCCACAGAGGCCAGACGACAGTGTTGTATACTCTGGAATGGGAACTACAGACAGTTGTAAATGGTCACGTGGGTGCTAGGAATCAAACCTGGATCCTCTGGAAGAGCATCCAGTGCTCTTAACTGATAAACCATCTCTTTAGCCCCTATATTTGTATATTTTATGCAGAAAACCTTGCTCTTGATGCCTAGTGAGTAACTTAACCTCTCATTCTACAAGTAAATATTTTAGGTCTGATCCTTGGTTTTCATAACAAAAATACCCTGCTGATAAGTCCTGTGGGATAAAAGACCATCCCAGTTAGAAGCATTTGTAAAAAGTAGCTCCATGCCTTGTTTTAATCGTAGATTATATTTATTTATAGATACAGCCCACGCTTGATGGAAAAAATTCTTCAGATGGCCGAAGGTATTGATATTGGGGAGATGCCATCATACGATCTGATGCTGCCCAGACCTTCCAAAGGTCAAAAGCGCTACCTTTCAGCCTACGATGGTGAGTATAACTTGTTTCTGGGAGGTGGGATTTGAAGACGTGTGGCTTCTTAAAATGATATGAGTGTAGCATGTGGCTTCAAATAACACTGGTAGCACTGGATGCTATGCAAAGATAAATGATTTTTTTAAATTTTGCTTTTGAGACCGAGTCTCTCTGTATAGCCCTGGTTGTCCTGGAACCCACTTGGTAGAGTAGGATGGCCTCAAGTTCACAGATATCCACCTGCCTCTGCCTCCCAAGTGCTAGGATTAAAAGTGTGTGCCTCCATGTCTGACCCAGATAAATGGCTTCTAACTTACATACAATTTTCGAGTGTGCTAAAAAGAACTGAAAGTGCAGAAGTCCCGCTGTAATGCTATCCTTGAAGTCTCTCTAAAAAGAAGAGTCTCATTCTGAGATCATCTGAGCAATTAGATGTTCTTGGACAGGTCCGGACGGAGCAGCTTTCTACTGAGGAGTGCTGTCGGGAAAAAGCACTAGTTTCTGGTATAGTCTTAGAGTAGGTCTCTGTGACTTCAATGTGGTGTCCTCCACTTACCATTAGTTCCAGTTGTTATCGCTTCTAGAAATAAAGGTAAATAAAGCTTTTTGTACAGGACAAGTCAGAGCTAAGGTTTTGGTTGGAAACTAATTTTGATACTACAGTTACAACCAGGTAAAGCACTATCATAGCCACTCACCTCTGAAACAAAAGAGAAACATTTAGTAAATGCATCTGGTTATCCATCATTTCTATTTCCTTAGAGTCATCTGTAGTTCTGGTACCCTTTGCACACAGGTGATAAGAGATTGTTCTAGCACGTCCTTCCAGTATAGGGGAAGAGTTCCCTTCACTTGTGCTTTGGCTCACTTGTAATCTCCTCTGCTAGTCCTGCACGGCAGCAGCCTGCATACTTGATTTGATGAGCTGTTTCCTATTCAGAGTCTTCCCTAATGCATGGAGGGTAAGGGAGCGTCACCCCTTGTGGTAGTCTTTATGGTGACATGAATCCCTTCACCCAAGTGATTGGGACAGACCTTGTACCAACAGTGCCGCTTCAGATAATACGGTTGGTGCTATTTTCCTGCTGGGTTCTTTTGAAATATTCCCATTTTAATGAATTGTAAATTTCACTCATTCTATAGGTCAAAATCCTCCTAAAAAGCAAGCTGGTTCCAAATTCCATGTGAGACCTCGTTTTGAGCCTGTACATTTTGTAGCTAGTAGTTCAAAAGCTGAAAGACAGGAAGATCCTTATGGCCCTCAAACAAAAGAGGTAAATGGACGAACACATTTTGTCAGCATGCCAAGAAACTTCTACCAAGATTATACTCAAGACTCTTTCAATATGCAAGATGGGAATTCTCAGTATTGTAATTCATCAGGATTTATTTTCACAAAAGAGCAGCCTGTAACAACCAACATGTATTTTGACAGGAGGAACCCTGCCCCAAGCAGCACATCCCAGCTGGCAAACTGTCAGCCACCTCCAGAGCCTTCTCCTTCACAGATGTATCCTGAGTCAGTGGTTGCTGAAAAACAGTATTTTATTGAAAAGTTAACAGCAACTATCTGGAAGAACCTTTCTAATCCAGAGATGACTTCTGGATCTGATAAAATTAATTATACCTACATGCTAACTCGTTGCATTCAGGCGTGTAAGACAAATCCTGAATATATATATGCTCCTTTAAAAGAAATTCCTCCCGCTGACATCCCCAAAAATAAAAAACTTCTCACAGACGGTTATGCTTGTGAAGTTAGATGCCAAAATATCTATCTAACTACAGGTTATGCAGGGAGCAAGAATGGGTCCAGGGATCGAGCTACTGAGCTAGCTGTAAAACTCTTACAGAAGCGGATTGAGGTTAGAGTTGTCCGGCGGAAATTCAAGCACATCATTGGAGAGGACCTTGTAGTATGTCAGATTGGCATGCTTTCATATGAATTTCCCCCGGCTCTAAAGCCACCAGAGGACCTGGTAGTACTGGGAAAGAATGCTTCAGGGCAGCTTATTTTTAATAGTTCTGCCAAACATTGGACCAATTTTGTCATTACAGAAAATGCAAACGATGCGATTGGCATCCTTAACAATTCTGCCTCATTCAATAAAATGTCAATTGAGTACAAATATGAGATGATGCCAAATCGCACATGGCGGTGTCAGGTATTCCTACAGGATCACTGCTTAGCTGAAGGTTTTGGAACCAAGAAAACAAGCAAACATGCAGCTGCTGACGAAGCTTTGAAGGTTCTTCAAAAAACACAACCCACTTACCCATCTGTCAAAAGTTCCCAGTGCCACTCAGGCTCTTCACCCAAAGGATCAGGAAAGAAGAAAGACATAAAAGATGTTGTAGTTTATGAGAATTCTTCCAATCCTGTGTGCACCCTGAACGATACAGCTCAGTTTAACCGAATGACAGTTGAATACGTCTATGAGAGGATGACAGGCCTCCGCTGGAAATGCAAGGTGATTCTGGAAAGTGAAGTCATTGCAGAAGCAATTGGGGTGAAGAAAAGTGTCAAATATGAAGCTGCTGGAGAAGCTGTGAAAACCCTCAAAAAGACCCAGCCAACTGTCATTAACAACCTGAAGAAAGGGACTGTTGAAGATGTGATTTCAAGAAATGAAATTCAGGGCCGCTCAGCAGAAGAAGCTTACAAACAGCAAATCAAAGAAGATAACATAGGAAATCAACTGCTGCGAAAAATGGGTTGGACGGGTGGTGGCTTGGGTAAATCTGGTGATGGCATAAGGGAGCCTATCTCAGTCAAAGAGCAGCACAAGCGAGAAGGGCTTGGACTAGATGTAGAGAGGGTCAATAAAATTGCTAAGAGAGATATAGAACAGATCATCAGAAACTATGCCCGCTCTGAGAGCCACTCAGATTTGACCTTCTCCACAGAGCTGACGAATGACGAACGGAAGCAAATACATCAGATTGCTCAGAAGTATGGCCTGAAGAGTAAGTCTCATGGGGTGGGCCATGATAGGTACCTGGTGGTTGGTAGAAAACGGCGGAAGGAAGACCTCCTAGATCAACTTAAACAGGAAGGCCAAGTGGGACATTATGAGCTTGTCATGCCCCAAGCAAATTAAGTTTTTACTAAGTTATCTTGTAAATACCATGTGAGGCAGATCAAATAAAACTACATAATCTGGTTGAATAATATTCATTCTTAAGATGTTTCACCTTGTTCGTTTCATGTAGTGCTTTATTAGGTTTGGAACTTGGCGAATTCTGTCAACTCGTACTAGCTTACCCCAGCAGATGATAATGTGCAGTTACTGTTTGTGTCTTTCACATTGCCCCGTCCCTCAGATTTTAGTAGTTTGTACAAGCAAAAACACCCATCTAAGTGCAATTTCACCCTGAGGAAAATAATTCACATTATAAAGGGCATAGAACAGCAATCTGTAACAATATGTAAAGTAAATGCTGACTCTAAGCTACAGCTAATTCCAGATTTACTTAAAATGTCAGGTCAATTTGTACTAGCAATTTTCATCTTTGTGTGAAGCCAATTATAGAACATTTAACAATAAATTGTGCTGTACATGTAAATGTCTTTATCAACTAAATGATGTAAAACTTTCTTAAAAGTAATTTTAGTGTTTGTTTATTTATAACTTCTACCCTGTGATTTCCAGGATATTGGAAGTGATTTACTGTATCTTGTGCTATATGACTTTTAACAAATTCTAGTCTTCCTGCTGAGAGAGCACTACTTGAGAGAGATGTCACAAAGTTTCCAAAAAGCCTTGATTCAATCAGAAGAAAGGAAGCTTGAATTGTTTGTTCTTGGTGCCTTGCAGAGAGACTCAGAGCAACTCTCCATTGTAGCTTTCACACGGTCTGTGCGTCACATCCAAGGCAACCACAGCTGTGGTAGGGCCTGGTAAAAGACTGAAGATTGGTACATTGGTGCTTTGATGAAAAGGTCGGTTGGCTGGTCCCTCTCTCAAACAGCTTATTACGCCCCAAAGCCAACTTTGTAACATACTTAAAACTGCTATTTTCGCTTATTTCTGGAATGTAAAAATGTATAAAAATAAAAGAGTTAGTGTATGCTTCCTGAATAAAAAGGAGCCAAAGTTGATCAAAATGGTGGTGTGCTTCTTTCTGGAGAGCAACCTAGTAGCAACACTTTGGGTCTTTGGACAAAGGAAGTGATGATTGCACAGAATAGTTCAGTCACAGCACACATGGATAAATGTAATAATTTAGCAAATAGGAGAAGAATCTGTCACTCGTCATGGTTTTTGTTTGCTTTGTTTCTCTTTTTTTCTTGTATGTCAGCATTCTGACTTATCAAATCTTTGGCTGTTTACTTTTATGTGGTTTTATTGTATCTCAATGAATCAAGTAAAACCTAGCAATAAAAGAAATGAATATTACAATATTGATAGGTAACTCCAGAGAAGTGATGGTAAGGACTCCTAGGTTGTTTGTAGTGTCCTTTTAAAAAAGATTTATTTTTTATAATGTGTGTGGGAGGGAGTTATATGCATGTGAATGCATATGCCCATGGAGGACAGAGGTGTCAGATGGGGCTGACAATATAGGCACTTGTCAACCTCCTGCCATGGGTGCTGGGAACTGAACTCTCTTCCTCTGGAAGCACAGTATGTGCTCTTAACCTCTAAGCCAGCTCTTCAGCCCCCATATGCAGGGTTCATGTTTGGTTTGTAACTGGTCCACACCACAATGCATACTAAATTCCATTTTGCTTTCCTACTCCTTTTTCTACTTTATACTAAGAAGATAGAGTAAAATGTGTATTTAAAAATATAGATTACCTTTTATACATGGACCTCTTTCCTTCCACGCACCTGCATTGACTAGCACAGGACAGCATCTGCTTTGCACTCTTTTCCATAGTGTATATACTTTATTCGTTTGGTAGAAGAGATGTACATTTTATTTTGGTGTCTAATACTTTAGTAGAAACAGAACTAGGGTAGAACTTTCATAGATTTTGTGATTATAACTATTTTTTTACCTGCAAAATTCACTCCCATCTTGGAAAGTTGTGGTTCAGGTAGTTAGAACACTGTGTCTTTGGTTTTCTGGATGACAAGAGATGGTTTTTAGAGATTATGAGATGTGAAAAACTTGGTTTGCTTGTCTCTTTATATGTTTTACTCCAAGATGATTTTTGTTGTCTTGGAGGAAAGTGGTATGAAATCAGAAGTCAGATTTGTTTATAAAAGCCTAATGGAACAGATTAGTTACACTTGAGGCTCTGTGATAATTGGGTTAAGTATATAGGAACTGGGTTCCTGATTTTGGTGGACCAGATAACTTGGTAGATAGAGCAGCTTTAGGATTGATGTGGAGAAATCAGGTTGACACGAATAAGCTGCTGACAACCTTGCTGTTCCAGTTTCCAGTTTTCCTTTTATTTGGTCCTTGTATTTTTCTTCTCTTAGAAATAGAAATCATTTTTAGCTCAGGAACTTTGCTATAAAACTTGACAGAATATTAGTGCTTCCAAGTTTTATTTGTATTAAATGTAACCTGAAAACTGTATATGCATATGTGCTTGTGCTCACAGAGCCACTCTTTAACACCTCCCCCTTTGATTGCAAAAGTGAGTGGAAATATCATCCCATTGGGTGCATTTGTTTAGTAGTATTCAGTGTGTTTACTTTGCTATGAGTAACCCTTGCAGTGGGTCCTAAATAAAGGACTCTAATCACAGCTTTGGTTCTTCAGCATACCCCCTTCCCCACATAAGCAGGTACAAAATTGAAAGTTTGGGTCTCAAAAAGGCACCTTGAAAATATGTTTTAACTTTCTTGTAATTACATGTGGACAAGGCAGGCTTTGTTAAAAACTGTAAAGAAGAAAAAAGGGTAATTTGTATAAAATTATACAAATGAAATTGTAATGATTCCAATGAGTGTCTAGGTAGCTTTGGCTATGTCTATGTCAGCTTCGTTCTTAAGGTTGTAAAAGGATTATCCCACGAGAAATTGATGATGGTGTTTCTCAGGAGATGTACAAAATAAAATATTACTAAATCAGCCTGTTCCCAGTCTCATGCTAAATTTTTCAAATAGCAATATTATCCATATTTAAGGTGCCCAGCCAAAACAGGGTGAAAAAAGTTAATTCAAACACCAAATAAAAAAATTAATGGGGGGGCTGGAGAGATGGCTCAGTGGTTAAGAGCATTGCCTGCTCTTCCAAAGGTCCTGAGTTCAATTCCCAGCAACCACATGGTGGCTCACAACCATCTGTAATGAGGTCTGGTGCCCTCTTCTGGCTTGCAGGCATACACACAGACTATGTATGCATACATAATAAATAAATATTAAAAAAAATATTTAAAAAAAATTAATGGGATTCACTTTGAAACAGAAATGGACTTGAAAGGGAAATATTAAGTGCATTTGAGGACGTTAGTCCTAAGTGGACCAATGCAATTCACATGGCAGATTGAACTCCTCCACAGTGAGGTCTAAGTACCCTTCAAGGATGACTAGGGTGCATGCATCTTTTCCTTCCAACTATTAATACGACACAGCATGTTACTGTCATATTCTCTTTAAAGTGAGACTAGTTGCTCCTCAGAGAAGAGCTCACTTGCATTCATCGTGATGTCAGAGGATACCTACCCTCACAAACTTACACAGAATTTAAGCATTTTATGCATGTGTTGTATGCCTGCCTGGGTGTATCTTTGTGCACCATCTTGAGTGCAGTACTCATGGAGGCCTGAAGAGGGCATTGGATTTCCCTAAGTACAGGAGTTACAACAGTTTTGAGCAACCCAGTGTGGGTCCTGGGAACTGAAACAGGGTCCTCCGGAAAAAGAGCAAGCATTCTTAACTGAGCTGTCTCTCCATCTGTCCCCTACCTCCCTATTATTTTCTTTGAGGTGGAGTCTCATTATATAACTGCCTTGCCTGAAAGTTGCTCTGTACACCAAGTTGCCTTCAAAGTCAAGAGATCCATCTGTCTCTGCCTCTGCCTCTCAGATGCTGGAATTAGGCCTATTATAAACATGTCCCACTAAGCTAGAGGATTTTTAAGAGGTGGATTGTCAAGATAAACAAGTTAGAGCTTAGTCACTGAGCATACTAGTAAGAAAACCTATCATCATTTCATTCTTTGTTCATTGCCTACAATGTACACTGAATTTATGTTAAAATGTTTGAGAAGCATTAACTGTGACTGAAAAGTTAAAAAAAGGTTTGCTAATATAGTACTGGCTGTCTTTTTCCAGAAAGCATTTTGCTTTTGTTGTACTTATTTTTAAAAGGGAAGATAAGTAGATAGGAAATCCCTAAAAAAAGTTAATAAAAGTGTGAACTAAATTTTAAGGTTATTTTTTATTTACAACTTTTGAAAATGTACAGTTTTTACATGGGTTACTTGTGCAAAGTTAGAAGTGCTATAAATGCATAAAAGATTAACAATTAAAATATATTAGACAAAACATTTACAAGCCTTGCCCCATACTGTATATTTAAAAGTGTAAATATCCAAAGGAAAATTGCAGATATGGGCAATAAGGTTCTCAAAACACGGAAAGCATGCAGCAATAACTCAGGATTTAAATGAGAAAAGTTTGCAAGAGATAGGCTCACTTCCTTGAGTCATAAAAAGAAAAGTTTATTTAGGGCAATACTGTTCCTTTAAAAAGATTTGAGGATCTTCTGGTTCCTAACTTAAAAACAATAGCTTCTAGTCCTGTTTTCACACCTCTTTAAAAAGCACAAAGCTCCAAAGGCCCGGATTCTGAAACATAATGCATTTGCATAATGATTATCTTACAAAAAGTGGACTATGTCAGTTATTAAAGTTGCTTCCATTTGTTAGCTAGGTCCTTTAGTCCTTGCTACCAATAAGTGCCATCTTGTAATTCATATTGCTTTACAATGAGTATAGAATCTTTCCGTTTTCCTTCCCCTTTAAGATGTTTACATGGATGCATTCCTGTTTTCTTTAGGTCATATCCTAAATACATTCTTTGCCAAATTGAACACAAGGAAAAACTGGCCAGGATGAAACACAGCAGCAATCATTTAGTTACAAATAACATCCTGGTCACGGGTATACACAACAGTTTCTCTTAAAAGCTTAGTATAAAAAGTACAGTAACCTGATAACTGCTTAGAGGCTGGAGGATGGAAATGAGATACAACAAAGGGACATATGCAGTAGTAATGTTTGCAAGTAACCCAGGTACAGTACATTGGACTTCAAATGGAATCTCTGATGCTCCAAAGGAGGACAGAAAGGGGAAGAAAAACTTGGCAAGGGAAGACAGAAACAGCACAACAGCTATTTTGTTTTTAATAAAGTAAATGTAATGAATTAGGAATAGGAAGCAGATGAATTCATCAATATACATTTTTCTTATGGCCAGCCTCTTCGTTTGTTCTACCCTGAGTCAACAATCACGCCAGCTTTGTTCTACTATTGCAGAAACACGCTTTTCATATTCCCGCTTGTTCTCCTGGTACAGCTGGGCAGCCTGGCTGTTGGCTGGACTATTGGGATTAGGTTCATCCAATAGAGACTACAGAGAAAAGAGAAATATCAGTTCCCTAATGCAACAAGACAAAGAAATTGTTGAGAACAGCTATTTTATCAATGACTGTCCCAAATAATAGTTATTTTTTCCATCTTTCACATACTAGCTTAAAGTAACTGCAACTAGTTCAGGCAAATACACATGCACATACACATATTTCCTGAAGACTTGTATTTTAATGGTCTGCTCCCTTATACAATAAACTTGATCCCAAAATTTAAAAGGTCAAAATAATCACTAATGTAAAAGCATCAAAGATTGTAATCACATTAAAGGAAAAAAATCACCTGTATGGATGTTAAAATGGAAGACACATCATAAGTTGGACTCCAACGGTTCTGAAGTATATCCAGACATATACTACCATCTGCGTAGACTAAGAACACAGAAGTAGGTATGTTAAACATAAGACTACTAAAATTTAAGCATATTCAAGACAAAAATGCTCAAGAATGCTTTTGAAGTTTAAAGTTTCCTAGTTAACTGTCTAAAAAGGTGTCATAATCATTACTAGGGAAATAAGGTAATCAGAAAATAACATGGTATAAAACTGGAGGGCTGTGCTTATTCTGAAGAAACTGTCCTGTTCAGAATGTCATACATATTTCCTAGCAGGTTATCTTTCCATAGAATTGTGGGAAGTTCAGCCCATCAAATCTGAAAATTATATATCCTATTTGTAACAGCTTAACATGCACAAAGTTTTATTTTGGCATAAAGATAAAAGTCTTAACACCATGAAAAAATATTAGAAAAAAAGTAAAAGACAATCTTGTAGACAAGTAGCAGCACTTTTCCAGCAAACAGTGTCAGATCCTTTAACAGAATCTGGTGTTTGGTGGGTCTGAGTATTGAAAATGTTTCATAGTAATTCTGATTTGCACCTGAAGTTTAAAAATACCTTTCTGAGTGCTAGTGAAGAGAATTACAAAATACAGTTACCCTAATTTGGCCTATCATTAAACAGGAGCCCCCCCCCAAAGCATTCTTAGTTTTGTTTAGTAAGTAAATAACAAAGATTATAAAGCCAGCAGGCTCTTAAGTCTCCAAGCAAAGGATGGTACCATCCTCTTGCATTTCTAGGACTATAGATCAATACAGTAAAAGAACATGAATTCCAATTTCCAGAGACAGCAAAATACTTGTACTTCACATAAGCAACAGCATTTGGAATTACCACCGTAAAAAGCACTGTAGGACCTTACAAGAACATGTTTAAAATATTTGCCATAAAAAACAAAACAACAAAACAAACAAAAAACAGGCACTGGTAGCGCACATCTTTAATCCCATCACTTAGGAAGCAGAGGCAGGTGGATTTCTGTGAGTTTGAGGCCAGCCTGGTCTACAGAGCGAGTTCCAGAACAGCCAGGGTTACACAGTGAAACCCTGTCTCAAAAAAAAATGAATACAATAAAATACTTGCCATTAGGATGAAACATCTTAGAGACAAATCTAACAGTAGGTGGCTTATTCGGATATTCTTCAGTAAATTCAATTGTAAGTTTAAATGTTCCTGTAGTTAAAAAAAGGGGAATAGGAAATCTTATTTATCACTTTTTTCACATGTACTTTGTTTTTAATGCTTTCTGAATATTTTTAATCATTAAGTGAAATAACATAAGGACAGGGATATAGTATAGAGAAGAGACTAGTTAAGAAACACATCTCAAGGAACTATTCTAAGAACCACCACCGAAAGATATTTTAGCTATTTTCCCATTATTCTCCAAAATTAAAAGACAGTCACCATAAACAAAATTGCTGTTTGCTGTATGATAGTCACTATGCACTTTGAACATATCCTTCAAATGATAAGGTACTGAGCCCTAAATTTGACCTTCCTCCTTTAGACTAAAAAGAATTTAGGACTAGAGATACAGTTTAGTACGAGAGCACTTGCCTGTTATACAGGGGCCCTAGTTTTAACCTCCAGTACCCCCGCAAAGCGTCAAAGGCCTATGGCAATCAGGCATTACCTTAAATTTCTCTAGTAGTCCCCAGTATACTAGGACAAAAAGGTTCCAAAAGCATTGCTAGAAATGCAAATCCATAATTAACAAATAAAATGGAACACAGAGAAAAATGTTCATTGGTTTCTTTTCATGTAATAATGATTATAATGAAAATTTAATTGAATTTAAGCCAGAACAAACTTTGCAGTGCCTATCAAAACCCTCATGCTTGACTCAAAATACTCCACTAAAATATCAATGCAATCATTCACACTAGTGGAGAGAATAACAAAAGTAGCCTACACTTAAAAAAAAAAAAAACAGAAAAAAAGTAGCCTACACTTTAGAGTATAACTTAACTATTAATTCCTTTAGAACTAGCAATTTATTTCCTGTTGACTGTCATTAATAGGTTTATTCCTACTTAAGAAAAGAGAATACTATCTTTCTACTGCTATATCTGACACATAACAATATCAAAAATTTGATTTTCTACTACCAACCTGATCTTGCTATGATTGTGTCACAAAATTCTAGAATAATTAAAAATACAATTATGGGGGCTTGGCAAGATGGCTAAATAGGTAATGGCATTTGCCACTAAGCCTGACAACTTGTGTTTGATTACCAGAATGCATGAGGTGAGAGAAGTGACTTCTACCAAGTTGTCCTGTGATTTCCACACGTGTACCCACAACCATACAAAAACTAAATTAAAAAGAAAAATGCTACAAAGTCCTCATACACGGGAGGGAGGGAGGAAGGGAGGGAGAGAGGCACGGAAGGAAGGAAGGAAGGAAGGAAGGAAGGAAGGAAGGAAGGAAGGAAGGAAGGAAGGAATTGCTTTTTTAAATGGAAATATGACACTGAGAGTATAGCTCAATAAGAGCATTTTGTTTAGCTCAGTCCAGGCCCTTGGTTACATCCACAGCACCATAAAAATAGAAGTAAATAAAATGTAATTGCAAAAGTACATTCTCCAGCTGGGCGGTGGTGGCACATGCCTTTAATCTCAGGGCTCAAGAGGCAGAGACAGGTGGATCTGTGAGTTCGAGGCCAGCCTGGTCTACAGAGCGAGTTCCAGCACAGGCTCCAAAGCTACAGAGAAACCCTGTCTCAAAAACCCAAAAAAGC
>NW_004949140.1:399274-411025 GCF_000317375.1 Microtus ochrogaster
GAGAGAGAGAGAGAGAGAGAGAGAGAGAAAAAAGCAAAAAAAGTACATTCCCCAAACTACTATCACTCTGGAAACTGTTTTCTTTTTGAAGGCCATATGTAGATACTATATAAAGAAGCTTAAGAGAACAAAACAGTAAGGAATAGGCATACTTCATGCTTATAAATTTTCCTTTAGGTTCTTATTGTTTGAGAAAGGGTCTCTCTGTGTAGTCCTGGCTGCCCTGAACTCCCTAAATAGACCAGGCTGGCCTTGAACTCATAGACTCATCTGCCTCTGTCTGGAGTGCTGGGATTAAAGGTATGTGCCACCACCACCCGGCAAAACTGGACTGACTAAATAGCACACAGAGACCCCAGCTACCCTGAACTAAACCATCAGTAAGTGTGATACCCAAAGGCGGAAAGAAACACCACCATGGGTTTAAGAGAACAAGCTCAGGGCTAGGTTCCCAACACACACATGAAATCTCAGAAGATCCCATGTCGTTTTCTAGCCTTTAAGGGCTACATGCTACACAGACATATGATAAAACACATACATATATTGTTGGTGCTGTATTTGACTAAACCAAGTTTTTCATGTGCAAAAGAAGGCTAATAGGGAGCTGGAGAGATGGCTCAGAGGTTAAGAGCACTGATTGCTCTTCCAGAGGTCCTGAGTTCAATTCCCAGCAACCACATGGTGGCTCACAACCATCTATAATGAGATCTGGTGCCCTCTTCTGGCATACAAACATACATGAAAGGAATGTTGTATACTTAATAAATAAATCTTTAAAAAAAAAAAAAAAGAAGGCTAATAGTATCTACTGCAACACTGTTGTGAGGCTTAAGTGTAGCAAATGTGTATAGTCAAAGTTCTTCATTAATGAACAATTACTTTACCTGTAATTCTGCCTCACATATCTAGACCTGGCTGAATGAGAGAAAAATCCAAACTCTGAACTTTACTACCAGTCAGAAACACATAAGTAAATTCAATTATTAAGTAGCACTAATTTCCTGTCACAGAGCAGACACATATATTCATAGGTTAATTATATATGCAGCCGGTTCAAATTCTTTGGCTAGAGCCTTCGGCCTAACTGTGGTCTGAAAGAAGAACAAGAGGCAGTGAATCCAATCTTTGTAAAAGCTTTAGATACCTTTATAAGTGAAACAACCTATTTATGTTTACTTGATTCATAAATTGACTTACCCAAATATTATGTAATGTATACATTTAAAAGGCAACATTCCTTTCAATTACATTAAATAAGCAGAGCCTCTTCAGTGGAACCCTCAATTGCAATTCATGAGATCCAAACAAATTTAAGGCAATTAAAAAAATCATAGGCTATTAAACAATTTCACACCAGAGCTCACCTTCAGAAGGCTAGGCCTTCAACATAATGAAAGATTAGACCTCATCATTGTACACAATCTTCACTGATTTTTCTGATTTTTTTTCATCTTTCTGAAGAGGCCAAACCATTTTTAAGTACCAACACAAATAAACATGGAGGCCAGAAAAAAATATATAAATGTGTTAAATGTCTAGTATATCACAATAAAGACTGCCATGGTTGAATTACATAACAGATTCAATGTTTTTGAAAATTCAAAGAGCCGGGCGATGGTGGCGCACGCCTTTAATCCCAGCACTCGGGAGGCAGAGGCAGGCAGATCTCTGAGTTCGAGACCAGCCTGGTCTACAGAGCGAGTTCCAGGACAGGCTCCAAAGCCACAGAGAAACCCTGTCTCGAAAAAAAAAAATTCAAAGAGTCAGGCCTGATGGCCTATGTGGCACAACCACCTCTAATCCTAGCACCTGGGAGAGGGAGGCAAGAGAATCAGGAACTTCTTAGGTTCCTCTGGTCATCCTCAATCATATATTTAATTTGAGGTGATATATTTGAGACCCTGTCTCAAAAAACAACAAACAAGACAAAACAAAAAACAAATTACATATGGGGGAGGGGGAAGATGGAAGGAAAGAAGGAGAGAGGGAGGGAGAGGGAGGGAGGGAATAAAGAAAAAAACAAGTGCTATTGTCAAAAAAAACTTTTCTGCTCGTTTCTTGTCATTTGACTACTAACTTAGGAGCCTGGAGGAAAATTACATGTACTTAAATCTTTTTGATGACTAAAAGAAAATTCTTTATTACTCTTAGTGGACTTTAAGAGATACCTTTTAGTCAGGCAGTGGTGGCGCACACCTTTAATCCCAGCACTCAGGAGGCAGAGGCAGGTGGATGGATCTCTGTGAGTTGGAGGCCAGCTTGGTCTACAAAGTGAGTTCCAGGACAGCTAAGGCTATTACATAGAGAAACCCCATCTCAAAAAAAAAAGAGAGATACCTATTTTAAAAAGATATATACACACTCAAATTCTTAAGGTCACATATATGTTAAAAAGCAACTGCAATTATCTCAATAATTTTGGACCTGATAAATATATCCCATAACTTTTGTATTTAGCTTATATATAAAGATATTTCAGGGCTGGAGAGATGGCTCAGAGGTTAAGAGTACTGGCTGCTCTTCCAGAGGTCCTGAGTTGGGTTCCCAGCAACCACGTATTGGCTCACAACCATCTGTACTGAGATCTGGCGCCCTGCTCTGACGTGCGGGCATACATCGAGGCAGAATGTTGTATACATAATAAATAAATAAATATTAAAAAAAGATATTTCAACAAAGTTTTCCTTACAATATTCTGGTAGTATAAGTTTTCCAGAACATATTCATCTCTTCTTAAATATGTGAAGCCAAAGAAAACTGCCTTTAAAATTTCCTTTTCTCAGAATTTCCTCTTTTTAACTAGGACCTGATTCAGAAACCTCTATCAAGGAATAAACAAAAGTTGTGTGAGGGCTTTTAATTTGAAAACACATTGGACACAGCAAATCAGCTGTCATTTATCTCTATCGAATCTCTTCCCTAGTTATAAAGTCTCCAAATGTAATTAAGAGTAATAAAAAAATGGTCAGAATTTGTTTTCGCCAGTCAGAATTCTAAACACCAGAAGAAGCATGCATATATACTAAAGTGTTCAACAGAATCAGAGATGGGTACTGTCATTTAGCTTAACTCCTTTCAGCAATGCCAAGTTACAGATAGTTGTACACCATCAAAAACAAAGGCAGTAATGTCAAAGGCAGCAGTCAAGGTAGATAATGGATTCCACAGTATCTTTTCAATTTACACTACTTTAAACATCAGGAACAACCCTTTAAATTTGAAGTAGCCTGTTTCTAGCAAAATGATGTGCTATTAATAAGCTGTGCCTAGGATAAAATAGTCTGAGGAAAATGAGGGGAGGCAATGAAAATAAATCCCACTACACCGCTGGTTCTCAACCTGTGGGTCATGGCCCATTTTGGAGGGAATCAAATGACCCTTTCACAGGGGTCACCTGAGAGCATCAGAAAATACAAATATTTACATTATAATTCATAACAGTAGCAAAAAGCTACAAAGTAGCAATAAAAATAATTTTATGGTTGGGGGTAACTACTACATGAGGAACTAACTGTATTAAGAGCTCGAAGCATTAGGAAGGTTGAGAACCACTGGTCTACACATAAAGCTTACATATAAAGAAGTAGCACCAGTTAGGTGGTGGTGGCACAGCATTTGATTCCAGCATTCTGTGAGTTCGAGGCCAGCCTGGTCTACAGCTCCAAGATGCCAGAGTTACACAGAGAAACCCTGTCTCAAAACAACAAGCAAACAAACAAAATAATACCAGTCTAGTAGAGAAGTCTGGCTAGCCCTTACATTAAATTCACCAAAGTAGTGTGCCCTAGAATCACTCTCTCCTGCATCATTTCTTTCTTTTTAGTGCAGCAGCTATCTAGTCAGTGAGCTAGAGAGAAAGCTAAAGTGTTCTGGTTGACTAGCCACAGTTTTTGAAGGGTATCTGAGTATTTGAGACAAATTATAGAATGGCTGATCTTAACTTACTTCACAGTAAGTTTTCTGACTCAGCAACGTATATATGAAGTAGTTTTAGAAATGGATTGGGCCAGGCAATGGTAGTACATACCTTTTGCCCCAGCACTAGGGAGGAAGAGGCAGGTGGCTCTGAGTTCAAGGCCAGCCTGGTCTACAGAGAGTTCCAGGACAGCCAGGACTATGTAGAGAAGAAACTCAGTCTTGGAAAAAATGAATGTTTTTGTTGTCACCTTTAAACTTATCTTTACTAAAGAAAGATAAGTCATTGAGGAAAAAAATTACAGAAAGATTAAGCACCCCAAACACTAAAGAATTTCATGAATTCAAATAGTTTTAATCATTTTTCAAATGACTTAAACCTTAAAAGACCCAAAACACCACACACACACACACACACACACACACACACACACACACGTCTGCCTATAAAACTCTATCACTGTCAATTCTGATTGAGATATTGTGGTATAGGCAGACATTCAAGAGATGACCAATGGGAGTGGACTAAGTGAAGAGTTTTCAAGAACTTGTTATAGTATTTCAACTGCACAGCAATCTGTAACTATGCCAAACAGAAAGGCTTATTTTTTTTTGTTGCTTTCTTTTTTGAGACAAGGTTTCATTATGTATCCCTGGCTGGCCTGAGTCTATGTAAGCTAGACTAGTCTCGGATTGACAGAGATCTACCTGCCTCTACCTCCTCTACCTTCCAGATGCAGGAATTAAAGGCATAGGGCACCATGGCGGCATTCAAAAACAAAGTTTTTGAAGGGCAGTTAGTATGTGTGCTTAAAAGTCAGACCTCAATTGCTTAAGTTATACACCTCTTGCTACAAACTCAGCATTCAGGTAGGCTGGACGCTGGCCAAAGGGGTCCTACTGTAAGACAAACCTCACTTCTGAAGCTGCTGTCAGATTCCTGACCAGAGGACCCTAAGGAAAACCCCACCTGTAAATGAATTTAAAACCAAGGAACAATATTATACTGAAAGGAGGCGTTTCTGAGCACCTGTAAGGGAGCGGGGCCCGTGAGCCTCCCATGTCAGAGTGTAAAAGGCAGGCAATTGCGCCTCAGAGGATCCCGCACCCATTCAGCCCCCCGGAAAGCGCACACTAAGCACCGCTGAGCACCGTCCTTGCCCTTGCGAGGGAGCGGACGCGGGAGCAGATGGTCTCTGGTGGACGGGCTTCATGCTCCCTGACCTGGGTGGGGGTTCAGCAGGCAGGCTCGCCGCTCCAACCCCCCGCGCTGGGGCACAGCTCTCACCGAGCGACTTTTACCCAGTTGGAAGGTCTCAACCGGCCCGACGGTTGCGGTGCGGTTCCGGGGAAGCACAAGCCTCGCCTGGAGCCGCCACACACTGGATTCCACTCAGACCTTTTTAGCAGGCAGAGGGGGCGAGGCAGAGCAGAGCAGGGTCGTCAAGCGGGGGGAGGTGGGGGGAGCGCTTGATGATGACAGGGGACCCCCCTCCCCCCTCCCGCGGGGTAGGCTCCTAAAAGGTGGGGCGAGAAACTCTCTTACCATCCTCAAATGGGGTCCCTTCGGGCCTGCAACACAGAGAAAGAAAAACAAACAAGCGCCAGTCAGCAGCCGCCGAGAGGCTCCCCTTCCTCCTGGGGCGGCGGGGGCGGCGGAGGCGGCGGCAGCGGCTCTGTCAAGGGCTCGCGTCCCTGCCTCCCGGCTGCACCCCGGAAAGCCACCTCGCACTCCGCTCGGGGTTCGGGAGGCAACGCAGGCCGCCGCCGCCTCGGCCGCCACCACTCCCCACCCCGCCCCCCTAGAACCCCAAATGCTCCCCCCCCCCGGCGGCGGCGGGGAAGGGAGCTAATCGAGGCAGAGGCTCCAGGGAGGCGCCTAGGCCCCAACAACCCCGACTCCCTTCCCCTGTCCCCCCCATCCCCCTCCGCCGCTCGTCGAGGGGGCCGGCGCCGGTCCCTCAGCCCTCAGCAGCGGCCGGGACGCAGACTCACCCAAAAATGACCGCGTTCCAAACCATTATGTTGTTCTCTGATGGAGCCCCGCTCACTCCTGCCGGAGGGTCCTCTTGTAACCTTCAGAAACACACAGCGGCTCCCCTCAGTGCCGCCACTCGCCGCCGGCCCCCCATCACCACACCCCGAGCCGCTCGGCTCCGGGATCCGCCCTGTGCCCCGGCCGGCAGCCCCCTAGCCGCCTTCTCCATGACGGCCGGGGGTTGGGGGGGAGGGGTTACCTCTTGAAGTCCCTCATGAGGCGCCGCCGGGCCGGGGTCGACATGTCTCTAGCGGGGTCAGAACTGGGGCATAAACCAGGGTCTGCACTCCCTGAGGAAGCTGAGGGAGCCGAAACCGCCGAGGGAGCGCCAAGAGGGACAGCACTGCCTCTCCGAAGCCGAGGGTCGGTCTGGCGCCGGCTAAGCACCACCCCTGAGTAGACGGGGGCTGAACCAACCTGAGGAGAAAGCGAGGGGGGGTGGAACACCTTCCGCCGGACGGGCCGTACCAAGACGCGGGACGGGGGGGCAAAAGTTGTTACGTCACTCAAACCCGGCCTGAGAGCCCCCCCACCCCAGTTCGCTGGAAAAGGCTACCCTGGGGAGCAAATGGAAGTCTTCAACTCGCGGGGATTTAACGGGGGAACGCTCTGGTTCCACTTGCTGATTTGAAGACGAACCCTGTGAAGTTTTCTTTTTATCTTTACTTACTTTTTTTTTAATCTTTGTTTTTTCTTTTTCTCTTTTGAGGTACGGCCACCAGTAGGCCAGGCTGACCTCGAACTCATGGAGTAGTTGAGGATGACCTTGAACTCCTGACCCTTCTGCTTTCACCTCCCAAATGTTGGGATTACAAGAGTGCACCTGCACCACCATGCCGATCTTTAATTATTTCTTATTTTGTTGCTGGCTTCCCCTGACTCCTCCTCCTCCTCCTCCTGTTTTTTCTTACAATAAATACCATCCAATGTAACACTGACTAATTCAGCCTCACCATGAACCCCAGAGGCTGGCCCTTGCAGTCACCTCAGACTGCCAAGGTCTGTGATGACAGAAATATGCCTTCACCCCTGGCTTTTTTTGTTTGGACAAGGAATAATTTATTATAGGGTGGAGGAAAGCGGAGAGGAGAAGTTGAAAGAGAAGAGCAGAGGGAAGAGCTGGCAGAGGGAAACCCATTCTCAAAAGCACAAATGTTCGGATCACATTCCCACAGCCACAAGTGACTGGTGGTGCAATGGTTAAACTAGTGGGCAAAGTAAAAAAGAAAGAAAGAAAGAAAGAAAGAAAGAAAGAAAGAAAGAAAGAAAGAAAGAAGTGGGTCTTGACTATGAAAATGGGTTCTGGGTCCCTTTTCTTTGGGATGAGGGTGCACAATTCAATCCAAACCTTTAAACCTGGGCCTAAATAAAATGGTATTGGGGTGGTGGTGGAAATGACAGCTTCAGGCAGATAGAACAGACGGTTTACAATCGCTCCGGGCACTCACAATTTGTCTCTGGAACCACATTTCCGCTTGACAGTTCAACAAGCCAAGCAGCTAGTTTAGAGGAGTCCCGGGGATGAGATTGTCCAGCTGCAGGGCCTTGGAAGGACAGAAGATCACAAGGAAAGGAACAGTAGGGCGCGCGTGGAAAAGCTGCGAGTTGCAGGGAGGACTCACGGGTAGGTTAAGGACCTGCGAAAGCAATCACAGTTTGAAAGAAGCAGTTTAAAAGATCAATCCAAAAAAAAATCACTTAGTTGGCACAGACAAGATATGCGTTTAAGAAGGATGGAGACTATGAAAAAGGCGGGTTTGTGTTAAATCCCGGGGAGCTTTGAATGCCAAGCTAAGGGGATCCTCGGAAGGTAGAAGGAAGAGCAGGGAAGTGGCGCCCTTAGAGCTGTGCTAATCAGAATTTGCTCCCAAGAGCAGCTGCGGGGTTCTTGTGCGGGAGAGATATCAGCATGCTCACCATCCAGGGCCAAGTCCATTCTTTACCATGGAACCTGCTATGGCATCAAAGTTTTCAATAGAGACTCTCTCCCATTAAATCCTGCTCACAGTTTGAATCTCTCTCTCTCTCTCTCTCTCTCTCTCTCTCTCTCTCTCTCTCTCTCTCTCCCCCCCACCCCCCAGTCTTCTATAGCCATCAGAGAAAAGGCGGGGGTGAATGAAGAGCACTTGGCACTAGATTGAATGTGGTTGAATGTGGTGGCAAGAAGTCAAAAGTGCCTGAAGCTTTAAGCCCCGAGATAAGTGGAGATCTGAAGTGGCCATTAACAGAGCTGGGTATAAAGGGTGAAGGACACGTTTGGGAGAGGCAATTTTGAGTGGGACTTGCCTAGCTCCTGGGACTGATGAGCCATCCGTGTGAAGATGGTCAGAAAACATCAGACGCTCAGCAAAATTTGTTTTTCACACAGGAGGCAGGAAGCACACGCCAACAGTAATGATCTTGCTAGGTGCTTAAGGACAAGTGCCTTCGCGCTGGCCATGGTTAGCTCTCCTCACCTCCAGCATAGCAATTAATAAAGCAAGTTCCCGCCGCAGCTCTGTGCCATGGCTGTGGCCGGAAAAGGTTCCAAAACCAAATTTCAAAAAGTCCTTTCCCCTCATCTAGGAACTTAAAGTCTTCTACTTCATACTTAGGGGGAAAAAAAAAGCAAGCAAGGCTTGCATGAACAAGAGCATTGGCCCTCTTTCGCTGCTTAGCTGATTGTCATGAACTAACTGCAGGCCAAGTCCTGGGGTTATAGTGTTGAGGGCCCTATTTTATTATTGACTGCTAAGCTGGGACCGCTGCCAGCGACCACCCCCATTCTTTGCTATGTGACCTGTTCTCCATTTAGGCACAAACACTATTTCTACTTCGTTTGCTCCTTCTCACATTTTGAACATTTTTCTTCGAGGAGAACCCAGTGTACTTTCTTTACCTTGTCTGATTAGATCAGATCCAACCTTGATGATCTCTATATTTTAAAAATCCTCAGGCAGGCTGTAGTGGCACCCACCTTTAAATCCCAACACTTTGGAAGCCGAGGCAGGTGGATCTCTGTGAGTTTGAAGGCAGCCTGGTCTACAGAACAAGTTCCAGGACAGGCTCCAAAGCTACACAGAGAAACCCTGTCTTGGGAAAACCAAAAATAAAATTAAAATTAAAAACCTCTAGCTTCAGGTTGTAGTTACTCTTTTCAGAGGACTGGAGTATTCTAACTCAGTAGCTGAGGGCTTGCCTAGCATATGTTGAGACTGTCTGTCCCACCCCCAGTACCTAAATAAATAAAATTTGGTCAATTTCTTCACTGTCGACTCTAGTTTAAATGTTTGGCTTAATAGCCAGACAAAGATATGTGGGTTCAACAAGGACCACGTGCCTTTGTAAGACACCCCCACCTTCCACAGCAAGAGTGGGATCTCTAGTGGGAGCTTGGGAAGCCCTCCGGGCAGAGAAGTTACTCCACCTAAGGACCATTAGTCTAATGGGCTCAAGACAAGGTTCCTCAAACAAGCTCATTTCCGTTTTGTTGTAAAAGAGGCAAACTCCAAATGGTTTATGTTTATCTGAGGATGCCAACACAAGCAAGTGCATGCAGCAAATCTATATTCTGGAGCAGCGGGCAGGCTGGCTTGGTTAGAGGAGTAAGTTCCTATGTTTCTTTTGTTGTTTGCAGCAGGAAGTGAGACCAGGTCTTACTCTATAGCCCAGGTTGTCCTTGAAATCACTGTTACCCAGCCTCGGCTGGTGCCAGGCTCGTGGCAATCTTCGCCTTTTAACCTCTTGGGCGCTGAGATGACAGGTGTGAACCATCGCAGCAGCCAGCGAGGGAGAGGTTCTCTACAGAGAAATAATGAAGTGAAGCCTCAGCTGGGAAAATCAAGCGTGGCAAGGTTGATTAAATGCAGGCTTTTGTGAGAGGTTGAGCCCGAGAGAAAGCGGTACAGAGTATATCGTATTGAGAAACACCATGCAGTCTGGCCCTGGTGGATAGTGCCTGTGAATGCAGCAGCGGGGAGGCTGCTGCGGGAAGAGTGCAAGTTCAAGGCCAGCCTGGGAGGGGGAGGGGGATAGGAGAAAGCAGAAGGAGAGAGGGGGACAGCTAGGGAGCTCTCCTGGAGGATCTGTGAAATGGTAGATTTATTGACTGGAGATAAGTATCTGAAAGTATTAGAAGATCCAGTCGACATGTTTACATTTTCTGTGGGCTTGTCTATTTTGCTTCCTTCACTTCCTTTCTTGGACTATATAATCAAGACAACTCAAGAGCCTGAACTAAATTAGCTTGCAAGCCCAAGCCACCTGTCTGGGAATAGTGTCCTCTGACTGAGGAATGGAATTGCATCCTGGGGACATTGTATCAGCCACACTCCTCATCCAAGCAACGTTGTCACAGCAAGTGGTAACATGGAATCGTTCCCCAGCACAGGTGAGTAGCAGGCTAGGTCATCGTATCCATAGCACAGTTAGCCAAGCACGCTTTCACTCCTGCCTCACCTGGACATCTTGGAGAAATGACCTCCTCACAGCCGAGGGCTCAACTCTCCCTGAGAGCAGGTCAGTCACTCTCCTGAACGGAACCATGGGCAGCTCCCTGACTCTTATCAGAGATGGAAACAGTGTTTCGGATTTGCCCTGCCAGCTGCCCTTCTACAGTTTAGCAGTTGAAATTTCCTCGAGCTCGGGAGGAGACTGAAAGTTCTCTGAGTGAGACGCGCCATCCTCTGCATCTGCTTAAGAACACCCAATGGTTTTAAAAATTATCTTCTGCTATATACTTGATAAATGATCTTTTATGATGTTTGTGTCTTCATTTTTTTAACATTTTTTCAGTGTGTATATGTGTGTGTGTCTGCAGGAGCATGGCTGAGATGTGTTGGGAGGGAGGAGAATTTGGGGGACTGAGGGATGACTATGATCAAAATACATTGGATATGTATGTGTATAATATTCTCAAGGAATAAATAAAAATATTACTTAACTTTTTAAAAGGTTTGCATTCTTCTATAAATTTTCAGTGGATCTATTTCCCAAGCCCAGATTTCAGTTCCAACAGCATTTTTCCAGGTCATAATGCAAGTGCAAAAACCTCTGTAATTCAAAATTTAATGTAACCGTACAGTTCAGGAACTTCTGTTCAAACTTGTACTGAAGGTTATTAACCTGCAATGCAGAGGCATGCTGCGAAGTGAATGTCTTTGATTCTCTACCCTGAAGAAAAAAAATGAACACCAAAAACATATATGAAGGCCGGAGAGATAGCTCTGTATTTGAGAGCCCTGGAGGCTCTTGCAGAGGCCCCTGGGTTCAATTCCCAACACCCACAAGGCAACTTACAACCTTTAGTGTGGTCTGACTCGGCCATCAAAGGCTGGGCTCCAGAACAAAAATATAAAAGATAATGATTCTCTAAGACTTTCATTAATATTTTTCTTATGCTTAGGGCTAGGTGTGTAACAAGAGTACTTTCCTAACATGCACAAAGCTCTGGGCTCCTAGAGACCCAACAGAACCAGAACCAGAAGGATGGATGGTCTTGGGTTTGTTTTTTTTTTCCTGCTTTTCAAGACAAGGTTTTTCTGAAGCTTTGGAGCCTGTCCTGGAACTAGCTCTATGTAGACCAGGCTGGCCTCGAACTCACAGAGATCCTCTTGCCTCTGCCTCCCGAGTGCTGGGATTAAAGGCGTGCGCCACCACCGCCCAGCCGGATGGTCTTGTTTTGTATGTGGTACTTTCCTGCGTTCCCAGCACTGGGGAGGCTGAAGCAGAGGAGTTTTGAGTGCAAAGCTAGCATGAGCTAGACAGGGAGCTTGCTGCCAAGCCTGTCAATCTGAGTTATATTCCTGGGTCCTATC
>NW_004949140.1:411125-414036 GCF_000317375.1 Microtus ochrogaster
CTGAATGAAGGAGATTCTGTGGCTGCCCAGTTTAGTCGAATCAGTGAGCTCCAGCTTCAGTGGAACCATAGCGTATAAATAAAATTGGAGACTGGAGAGGTCATAGGTCCAGGGCGCCTGTCTAATCGCGGTCTACATTTTTCTGTTTCTGCCATAGAGTAAGGCTGCTGTCTGCTTTGGTCGGCAAAGCTTCTTTTTGCTGTGGGTAGTGACTACTGCAGAGACTCATACATGATCCAGATGCTGAAGGTAAGAGTATTCATGTTGGCGGCCCAGTCCCAAAAGGAACATCTAAACCACCCACTTCAGAACTGTGGAAACATCCCCAAAGAGGGGGTAGGAATATAAGAGTTGAAAGAAGGGTTGGGGGCGATTGGCCTGCTGTTTTCTGGGCACATTTAGCATGCTTTTGAACTCCCGGAAGCTGTGGTTACTTGCACAAGATTGGGCCCCTCATCACCCTGTCATGGAGTGGGAAGGGACTCATGAGACCGCACACTTTCTTGAGGACATGTAGGTGGGTAATGGCTGCTGAAAGAGGCCTTTTGTTCGGTGATATAGCCACTGTCAGTTGCCCATACTCTTGTAAATAACCCCTCAAACACACTCCTGGAACTCTGGGAAGAAGGAGAGCTCCAGTGGAAGTGGGAGAGGGGCAAGATGGAGGAGTGTGAACCAAGACACATTAAATACATATATGAAAATGTTACAGTGAAATCTGTAATTAAACATAATTAATGTATGTTAATAAAGTTAAAAATTGTTGTTATGTGCATTAGCGTGTTGCCTGCATTTATACCTATATACCATATGTGTGCCTAGTGCCCCTGGAAGCCAGAGAGGGGGTTAGAGCTCCTAAAATGGGAGTTACTGATGGTTATGTGGGTTCCAGGAATCAAACCCTGGTCATCTGGAATTGCAGCCACTGACCCATCTCTTCGCAGACACACACCCCGATAAGCTTGTGAAAAGAAGAGTCTTACATTTTAAATAATACATCTTCATGGAAGGGCTGGTAAATGGCTTTTTAAATTCCAGTTGGTGTATATCTTGTTTTCCTCTGGTCACAAAACCCTGAAGTCTTCAGTCAGATCTCTCTTTAAAATAAAATATTTCAGTACTGATACTTGAATTATTGAAGTTCTGCAATATGAATTGTCTCGATGTGTTACCCCAGGTGTCTACCCTCCAGAAAGAGAATGTTGGGAAGCCTTCTGGGTTAAAGAACGAAGGATGAAAGATGGTCCCTTACACATAGGACAAACAAGACAAGCAAGATTTCCCTAATCACAAATCATTTACATGATTATGACTACATGATTAAGGCTTGGTATCCAAAACATGTCAAGAACCCTGGAACTCAATGATAGAATCCTTGCCCCAAATTCATGAGGACCTGGGTTTGCTCTCCAGCACTGCAGGAATTCTTCCAAGTCAATAATAAATTGACTAATTGCCAGGCGGTGGTGGCGCATGCCTTTAATCCCAGCACTCGGGAGGCAGAGGTAGGCGGATCTCTGTGAGTTCGAGGCCAGCCTGGTCTACAAGAGCTAGTTCCAGGACAGGAACCAAAAGCTACGGAGAAACCCTGTCTTGAAAATTCAAAAATAAAATAAAATAAATAAGTTGACTAATTAAAAGTGGGCAAAGGGTGTGAGTTGACATTCATCCAAAGAAGATATACAAGTAACCAATCAGTGTATGAAAAAAGTGCTCAATATCATTAGTTATCAGGATAATACAAATCAAAATCACAATGAAACACAGCTTCATAGCGACCAGGATGGCTATAAGAAAAAAAAAAAAGACTGACAATGGAGGCTAGAGAGATAGCTAAGCTGTTAAGGGCCCTTACTGCTCTTGCCAAGGAGCCCAGTTTGATTCCCAACATCCATCCATCTCAGGCATTTCACAACTGCTGGTAACTCCAGCTGAAGAGCAGGGCATCGGATGCACCCTTCTGGCTTCCATAGGCATCACATGCACACATGCACATGAAGAAATAATAACAATAAATGACAGAAAGCAATAATTCTTGGCAAGGCTGGAGAAGAGTAAAAACCATTGTACACTGCTGATAGCAATGTAAAATTGTGCACTCCTTGAAAAACTCTGGTAGGTTCTATAAGATTAAATATAGGCTTGCTCCTGATGTAGCCATTTCACTACTAGGTCTATAACTGAAAGAGTTGAAAATAACCATCTTGAATATGACCTGTACACGCACATGACCATTGCAACTTGTATGTGAATATCCACCGCAGCTTTATCTATAAAAGCCAAAAAAGTGGAAACAGGGTAAAACCAGTCATGCTAGGATAAACAAAAAATAGTATACCCATACAATGAGATATTATTCAACTATAAAAAGGAATTACTTTTTACAAAATGGAAAAGGGCAGGTAATGACTAATAAAAAGTATGGGATTTCCTTTTGATACGTTCTGGAATTAGATAAGGGCATTGGTTGCACAGTTTTGACTAAACTATTACCAAATTGAATTTTTTTTCTGAGACAGAGTCTCACTGTGTAGACTTGGTTGGCCTGAAACCCAGCAAGGTCCACCTGCCTTTGCCTTTTAAGTATTGGGATTGAAGACCTGCAACCATGACTGCCTATTAATACACTTTCAAAAAATGGATTACATATTATTTGAATTTAGTATTTTTAAATTATTCTCTCTGTCTCTGACTCTCTGTTTCTCTCTGTCTCTGTCTCTCTCTGTCTCTCTGTCTGTGTGTGTGTGTGTGTGTGTGTGTGCACCACAAGTCAGATGACAATTTAATAGAGTTAGATTGTTCTTGTCTTCCATCATGTGGGGCCTGGAGATGGAATTTAGTTCATCAGGCTTTGCCACTGAGCTCCTTCAGTGCCCACGTTGATTTTTTTTTTAAGAATTTAAATTGTGCC
>NW_004949140.1:414577-417095 GCF_000317375.1 Microtus ochrogaster
TGGAGAGATAGCTGAGCAGTTAAGAGTGTTGGCTGCTCTTCCTGAGAACTCTGGTTCTATTGGACACACAGGCCAACTCATAACCTTATGTAATGCCAGTTCCAGAGGCTCCAAAGCCTTCCTATGCAGGCAAAGCACTCGTACACATAAAATAAAAATGTATAAATTTTAAAAACTAATTTAAAGAAACAAAGAAGAAATAGGGCTGGAGGATAGCTCAGAGATAGAATGCTTGTCTGGTATGTGCAACGTCCTAGGTTTAATTCCCAGTACAGCAGAAAAAAAGTTTCTACTTCATTAGATACTCATTCTGAATATTGTCAATAAAATAAAAATATTTACAGGTACATCTAGAATCTAGGGTATGTTGTCTCTCTCTCTCTCTCTCTCTCTCTCTCTGTATGATGTATAGTTCTTTATTATGTCAGGTTTTACATAAATTCATGGATATTTATGGATCAGAGAGATGGCTCTGTAGGTAAAAGTGCTTAAGACCTGAGCTGTATCTTTTGAGATCCACAAAGTGGAAAGAAAGAATAGAAATCAGAAAGTTGTTTTCTGACCTCAACACACACACACACTAGTGCGCTAACAAATAAAACAAGATAAATATTGATGATTGTATAGAAATCAAAATAATTTAAATAATAGTGAGCGGGTCGACAACTAAAGCTGTTCCAACTAACTGCCTAGCCAGAGGAGCATCTGTCAACAACCCTACCCCGCCTCCCCCTGCATCGTAGCCAGATGGGACGTTCCGGAAGTTAATCAGGCCGGCACCATCACGTGACCAGGGAGAAGCCATGGTCCTACACGTGCGTCTGTGACGCCATCTCGGCGCGACTCTTCATTTCCTTAGAGTTCTCTGGCTGCTCCGCTTGAGCTATGCCGAAAGTCGTTTCCCGGTCGGTGGTCTGCTCTGACACCCGGGATCGCGAGGAATATGATGACGGCGAGAAGCCCCTCCATGTCTACTACTGTTTGTGCGGCCAGATGGTCCTGGTGCTGGGTGAGTGGCGGGAAACTGCTGCAGCGAGACGTCGGGCTTTTTTTTTTTTTTTGGAGACAAGATCTCATTAAGTTGCTCAGGTCGAACTTGAATTCACTATGTAGTTTAGAACGGCCTCGAACTTGCCCGCGATCCTCCTGCATTACAGGCTCGCACCACCACTCTAGGCTCAGGATATTTTTAAGTGGTTCTAAGCGGCGAAATCTTTCTTCATTCCTTTAGATTGTCAATTAGAGAAATTGCCTATGAGGCCTCGGGACCGGTCTCGCGTGATTGACGCTGCCAAACACGCTCATAAGTTTTGTAACACCGAAGATGAGGAGACTACCTACCTTCGGAGGTAAGGGCTTAATGCTCTATTTCCCTGTTGTGTTGAGGTCTGTTTGTGAAGAATGTAAATTATTCTATGTAGTGTTAATCAGCTCACATAGTTAGGTCTGATACTTTGACATTTGTGCTAGTAGTCTAGCTTATGTTAATGCAGCAAATTCTTTCTTGTACTCTGTTAAAATGGTACTGAAACTTGATTCTCTTGGCATTTGGTAGCTGGGATGTTCCAATTACAGGTTTGAATGAGTTTGTACAGCCTGCAACTTTAGTTGTTGTTATCGGTATTATTTGCAGGGCTGGGGAAGGAGCCAAGGGCCTTAGTCTTCCAGGATGAGCACTCTCCCACAGAGTTAACATCCCCAGTCTATAAGCTTATGCATGGCCTGTACCAGGTACTGAGCTAGGTACCAGGTCTTGAATGAATAGAGCACAGTCTATATTAAAGATGTCAGTGAGGGAACTACCATATGGTAGAAGAAGAAAACTAAGTACCAGAAGCTGCCTTCTAACCTCCGGACAGGCAGGCCATGGCAGCTCCATCCATGCCCACAACAGACAATACAAAAAAGCCCAAAAATTTAAAAGAAAGCCGGGCGGTGGTGGTGCACGCCTTTAATCCCAGCACTCGGGAGGCAGAGGCAGGCGGATCTCTGTGAGTTCGAGACCAGCCTGGTCTACAAGAGCTAGTTCCAGGACAGGCTCCAAAACCACAGAGAAACCCTGTCTCGAAAAAACCAAAAAAAAAATTTAAAAGAAAGAAACAAAAAAAAACGCCAGGCCTGGTGGCACATGCTTTTAATCCCAGAACTTGAGAAGCAAAAGTAGACAGATCTCTATGAGCGCCAGTCCAACCTGGTCTACATTGTGAACTTCAGGTCAGCCTAGTCTACATAGTAAGACTCCCATCTCTCTATGTGTTCCATATACACATATGTAAACATACACAGAGATGCTAGGTGAGAAGGGATAAGTCAAAAGAGCATAGCTCAGCTGACAATTCTCAAAACTTCAGCCTCCAAATCTGAGCCTATTAATTTTGGTTGCTTAAAGCTACCCAGATTGTGGCATTTTACTATAGCAGTTTTAGCATGCTAATACACCAGTGTATTCCAAATGTCTTAAGTGTCCAGCATACAACAGGAGCTCAGAAAATGAAATATTTGCTGATTGAATGAGTGG
>NW_004949140.1:417532-418737 GCF_000317375.1 Microtus ochrogaster
CTCTCCAGCCCCCTCTTTCCTTTCTTCTAACTCTGTATTATTAGCTTCTCCTGGTTCTGTCCAATTCTTTGTAACTCTTCAGTCCTTCCTTTTTCTCATCTACTTTCTCATGTATGTATGTATGTATGTATGTATGTATATATGTATATAAAGGGGCTCATGTAGCCTAGGTTATATGTAGGTGAAGGCTATGGGTCCCAGGGATAGAACGTGGGTCATCAAGTTTGGTGGCAAATGCCTTACTTTCTGAGCCATCTCTCACTCTCGTATGGGTTTTTCCCCAGCAATGCTTATCAGTTCCTTGGCTTATCAGTGCATCACTCCATTATCTGCCTGTATCATGTGACTTTTTCTGTGCCTTTTAATTTTTATAAATTTTATTTTCTGTATGTGGATGTTTTGCCAGCATGCATGCTTGTGTATCATTTATGTGCCTGGTGCATACAGAGGGCAGAACAGGAACTGGAGTTGCAGATGGTTGTGAGCTGCCATGTGGGTACTGGGAATAGAACCCTAGTCCTCTGGAAGAGTAAACAGTGCTCTTGACCTCTGAGCCATCTCTCCAGTCCCTCTTATTATTTTAACTTTTTGTTTATTTTCATTTGTTTTTCTGACAGTCTCTCTTGTAGCACAGGCCTGGAATAGGAGGATACTTAGCGGAAAATGACCTTAATTCCTGATCCTCCTGCTTGTATCTCTCAAGGGCTCAGATTACATGGGTCACTTTGTGCTATGTTTTATCTTCCCCCATTATTTAGAAATCTGGTTTTGAAAATTATCAACTAGCTTTAGGATCGCTGTAATAGTTACATATAATATTTATAGAAAGTTATGCATATAATAGTATTATGTATTATTCAGTTAGTACAGAAAGCAATTGCATTAGTTAGGGATTGTATTGCTATAAAGAGATAACATGACCATGGCAGCTCTTAGAAAGGAAAGCATTTCTTTGAGGTAGGGGCTTACAGTTTTCGAGGATTAGTTCATTCTCATCATGGCAGAGAGCATGATGACATGCAGGCAGACATGGTGCCGGAGAAGGAGCTGTTATGTTGATATGCAGGCAACAGGACTGTTTCACTGGGTGTAATTTGAACATAGGAGACCTCAAAGCCCTTCCTCCAACAAGGCCACACCTACTCCAACAAAGCCACACCTAATAGTGCCACTCCCTTTGGGGGCCATTTTCTTTTTTTTTTTTT
>NW_004949140.1:418837-424213 GCF_000317375.1 Microtus ochrogaster
GTTTCTCTGTGGCTTTGGAGCCTGTCCTGGAACTAGCTCTGTAGACCAGGCTGGTCTCGAACTCACAGAGATCCGCCTGCCTCTGCCTCCCGGGTGCTGGGATTAAAGGCGTGTGCCACCATCGCCCGGCGCCATTTTCTTTCAAACCACTAGCAATTTAATACAACTAGTCTGCAGTCTCCTGTAACATCACAAACCTGGTCAAGAAAACTACGGGGTGACCCTAGACTGAAATAGAAACCCTGTAATCTGATCAGCCTTACCCTTAGAATGAATCAGCTATAGTGCTAACCTTACTTAGTAGCAAGTAGTACCTTATTTAATGGCAGGGCGTAGGCCAGGGACTTGTAGCCAAGCACTCTTGGAGTTCAGAGTTCCTAGAACTTACCAACAAGCAAGTACACTCCCCTTTGACATAGTTCGTGCTCTAGTCATGTGCAGCTTTTCCAAGGGCTTACTCTGTGCTCTTTGGCTGGCCAAGGCAGAATTCTAGTCTTTTCTTAGTGTTCCTCTTTTTTGACAGTTGCTGAGCACACAGCTTTCCCACCTACTTCTTGAGTGAGAATAATAATTTGTGGTTTTTTTCTCTTTTTTTTTTTTGACACAGGTTCTCACTATGCAGCCTAATCTGGCTTTCAATTCAATCCTCCTGCTTCAACCTACCATGTGCTGGGTTTACAGGCAAGTGCCACCATACCCAGCTATGTCTTTGTTTTTCATTATAGGACTTCTAGGTAACCTGACTTATTGTCTTATAATTGTTCATAGAATAACTTGGCAGTGTTTTTATGTCTATAATATTGGTAGGAAATTCTAGGGTTTTAAGTCCTGATGACATCAGACATTCTATATAGCAGCAATTCCATGAATATACCATGTATATATGGAGTATTTCATTCAAATGAAATCCCACTTTCTATCTGAACTGTGGCTTGAGTACCATCTCTTCATGAAGTTTCTGTGACTCTCTCAGACAGAGTGTGATGCTACCACCTCTGCTGCTATTATAGATTGCTCCACTTAAGAATTTGGCTTGGCTGGGCAGTGGTGGCACACACCTTTGATCCTAATACTCAGGAGGCAAAGGCAGGTAGATCTCAGAGTTTGAGGACAGCCTGGTCTACAGAGTGAGGTCCAGGACAGCCAGGGCTACACAGATACCGTGTCTCGAGAAAAGAGAAAAGAAAAGAAAACTTTTAACTTTGTCAACCAGCTGCAGTGGCTTACAACTGTTAACCTAGCATGTGGGAGTCTGAAGCAAGAAGATTGCTTTGAGTTTAAGGCCAGCCTGGGCTACATAGGCAAACTCTAGATCATATTGGGCAGCTTCAATAAGATCTTATCTCAGAAAAAGCTTCTTGATGATCAGTTTAGTTTCCTTATTCAGATGAATCCATTTAGTATTTATTGTATATCTTCTCTGTGTACAGTTCTTTTAATTTTATGTGTATGTTATTTTACCTGCATGTCTATTTCTTTACCACATGTGTACCTCACAGAGGTTAGAAGAAGGCATTGGGTCCCTGGAACTGGAGTTACAGATAGTTGTGAACCACCAGATGGGTGCTGGGAATTAAACCTAGTTACTTTGGAGGAGCAGTCAGTGCTCTTTACTGCTGAGCCCTCTCTCCAGTCCCTATATCTAGTGTTTTGCTCAGCTCTGGAGATAGAGAGATAAGGCAGAGTCTGTCTGATCTCAGGGAATGGATGATGGAAATGATGAAAAATTAATAAATAGAAAAAGCAAGTAATTATGATTATTAAAACCATAAGAACAAAACAAAGGATTGCTAGAGAAAGTCACATGAGAACTTGTTTGAAAATGTAATCAGGAATGTGGAAGAGGGAGACTGTATAAGATGCTCTAGAAAGAAACCAGTTATGTTCTTAGGTGGTACCAGGGAAGCCACTTCTGCCTCTATTTAGAGAGTGATTTGAAGGAAGAAACTAATGGTTGGAATTTTTTATTTCCAGTAGGAATTCAGGTTGAAGAAGTCCTGTCTATGCTCTAACATACATAGCAGACAGTGAGAGCAAAGAGAAAGAAGTTATGAGTATAGAAATGTACTGATATTATAGAACAATCTAAGATTTCCACATATTGCAAAACAAAAACTCGAAGGCAATTAAGAAACTGAGAAAGAAATACTTGCAAGACTTATTAACAGTGCAAGTCTTTTTAAGGTAAAAGAAAAAAAGTGACTCAAAAGATATGAACTAACAGTTCACAAAAATAAAACAAAAACGCACAAGTGGCTGTCACTTTGGTGCTAAGATGCCTACCTTCAGTTTTGAAAAGGGAATGCAGATTGACAGGTCTCGTTCTCTTTTCCCTATTTCTGAGATGTTACCCAGGTAGGTCTCAAACTATGATCCTCCTGCCCCAGCCTCCCGAGTAGCCATGATTATAGATAGGTACATGCCATTGCACCCGTGAAGTTCTAATTTTTCACATGTGAAATTGGCTGGGATGCACTTAACTACCATACACTGTCAGTGAGGCAGTAGAGAAACACAACTCTTAGTACATTGCTGCTAGTGTAAAGTGGTACAAGTTCTCTAGAGAATGATTTCAGAGTATGGTTCCTTGACTGAGAATGGCCTCCCATCGGCTTCTTTGAATGCTTGGGTCCCAGTTGGTGGACTGTTGGGAAGCATTAGGAGGTGTGGCCTTGTTGATGGAAGTATGTCACTGGGAATGGGCTTTCACTAACACCAGGCCCAGATTATTTCTAATCCCCTAGCCAATGAAATGCTATTAATACCGCATTGGTTAGGGGATAATGACAAGAAAATATGTGCGTTTCAGTACTAATACAACTTTGTGCTGTATGTGTGTGTGTATGTGTTTTGCATACACATGGGTGCATGGGTGTATATACACATCATAATCTAGAGCCAAATGCTAGGGTGTCCTCCTCTGTCACTCTGCATTTTATTTCCTTGAGACAGGGTCTCTCACTGAGCCAGAACTTTGCCATTTCAACTAGGCTGGCTGGCCAGTGAGCTATCAGACTTTGCATATCAACTCCCAGTGCTGGGGTTACAGGCATACATAGCCAAGGCTGGCTTTTTATGTGATTACTGGGGATTCTAACTTGGGTCTTTGTTCTGGCAGAACAAGCACTCTTACTCACTGAGTCATCTCCCCACCCCTGACACAACTTTTGTCTAATATTTTCTGTCCATGGTTGGTGGAGTCCACAGATTTCAGAAGCCATGGGCACAAATTGCTGACTGTATAATTGGTTGCTGCTATATTATTGTGGTTATCATTATTGATACTACAAGACCAATCACGATTTTAACTATTAATACTACTTCCCGTTTTTCTGCTTAGCTAGCATTATTATTAATTGCTCACAACCCTCTTAGTTGCTCAGTACATGCTCGTGAGAGAAGGAATGCATGCTGGGGTTATACATTTAATACATGCTTAATCAGCCGGTTGATCTACGAAATGAAGAACTTCTGAACAGCCGGGCGATGGTGGCGCACGCCTTTAATCCCAGCACTCGGGAGGCAGAGGCAGGTGGGTCTCTGTGAGTTCAAGACCAGCCTGGTCTACAAGAGCTAGTTCCAGGACAGGCTCCAAAGCCACAGAGAAACCCTGTCTCAAAAAACCAAAAAAAGGCCCGGCGATGGTAGCGCACGCCTTTAATCCCAGTACTTGGGAGGCAGAGGCAGGTGGATCTCTGTGAGTTCGAAACCAGCCTGGTCTACAGAGCTAGTTCCAGGACAGGCTCCAAAGCCACAGAGAAACCCTGTCTTGAAAAAACAAAACAAACAAACAAACAAAAAAAGAACAGCCTTAAAAAAAAAAAAACTTCTGAACTTTTACCATGAGTTATGATAAGTGATGAATGATGGGGAAAAAGAGCTAGGAGGTTAATTGGTTATGAGATTTGCCTGTAAGTTTTCATTTTTTTAACTTCCATTTTCTGTGCAGGCCTGAGGGCATTGAACGTCAATACAGAAAGAAGTGTGCAAAGTAAGTATCAACAGTGTGGGTTTTTCTGAGCATGGGTCAGTAAAAGTATACTGTGTTAGGAAAATAATCTCTTTTTGATCTCGGTAATCTCAAAGGCCTTCAAACCAAATGCTAATATGCTTTCCAAAGATGCTAGTTAAATCCACCTCTGATCAGCTGATTATAAAAGTAAGGAAAATGAGGGCCTTTTTTTTTTCCTCATAGGCAGGGTCTTGATATGTAGTTCAGGATAGCTTTGAGCTTTTGCTCCTTTGCCCTAGCCTCCCAAGTACTAGGATTATGGGCATGCAGCACCACACCAGGCAAAAACTTGAGTTTTTAACATAGTATAATTTGAAAGATCAAGATGTAATATGTCTGCATAAAATGTACCCATCTGAATATTCAAGTCGATGAGTTTTGATAGAAAAATACAATAAAATAATGCCACCCCCGGCATGATAGAAAACATTTCCAGCACCCTTCATCCTTCTCCCTGGTAGCCCCTGCTTTATGTCATACTGCTTTCACCGTTCCTAACACTTCTGTACAAATACATGTCTTTATACCTGTCTGTCTTTCCCTCTTCCCTCCTTCCCTCCCTCCCTGTCTCTTTCTTCTCTGCGCATGTCCGTGGCATGGAATACATGTCAGACTCAAAGGACAACTTGCAGAAGAGTTTTGCCTTTTTGCATGTGGGTGTTGGGGGTCAAACTCAGGTTTTCCAGCTTGACAGCAGACTCCTTTACCCACTCAGCCATCTCACTGGCCTCTATACTAGTTTTCCTCAGTTTGTTATTTTAGGGATTCATCCAAGGTGTTATGTGTATCTTTTTTTTTGCTTTTTATTTATTTATTTATTTATTTATTTATTAAAGATTTCTGTCTCTTCCCTGATATATGTATCTTTTAAAAATTGTTGACTGTCCCATCCTATTAGTTCATTTACTCATTCACAGTGGTTTTTATTTTTGAGCATTCCATTGTATCAGTTTGTTTACCCATTTACAATTAATTTGAGTTGCTTCCAGTGTAGGCTATTATCAGTAAAGTTGCTGTGAGTATTCTAGATAGATTTTATTGTCAATATATATTTTCTTTTGGAATAGAATTGGCTGAGTCATAATGAAAAATGTGACACAATATAATTTAGTTCCAGGTTTATGTATAAAATCTATTATGTAGACTATAAAGCTAAGAATCTTAAAGGATGTTATTTAAAGCAAAACTTCCAGCTTTAGGCTATTAATAGTAAGAATATTAGTGAGTTCAAGTTTTGTTATTGTTGTTTTGAGACAGGGTCTCTCTGTGTAGCCCTGGCTATCCAAGAACTTATTATGTAGACCAGGCTAGCCTTGAACTCACCTGCCTCTGCCTCCAGAGTGCTGGGATTAAAGGCCAGCCTC
>NW_004949140.1:424918-425849 GCF_000317375.1 Microtus ochrogaster
TCATATGGAATGCCATTGAAAAGAGCAGAGTCCCAGGCCTTACTCACCCCCTACATTTGCCAAACCAGGATCTTATGGGCCAGGCCTAGGAACCTGATCGGAAATTTCAACATGCATCCTAATTGATTCTTGCCCAGTCCGTTAGGGGAAAGGAAACCATTTTATGCCACAAACAAAGGTCTTGTGAGAAAGCAAGTCTTCTTTGTAAGCTGTGCTTTGGGGAGTAGAACTAGAGCTTTGCAGAGATTCACTCCGCCATTTGCAGGTGTGGGCTTCCGCTCTTCTACCAGTCCCAGCCGAAGAATGCGCCGGTGACGTTCATCGTGGATGGAGCAGTAGTGAAATTTGGTCAAGGCTTTGGGAAAACCAATATATATACTCAGAAGCAAGAGCCTCCTAAGAAGGTAATTATCATCCAAGGGCACAGGCGACTTAATACAGCTGCACATTTAGTCCTAGGTTTCATTAGTGCTGGGGATTATACGCAGGACTCGAACATGTTATGCAAGACCCACTGAGCTGGAGCACTGCCCCCTAAGCTTTAAAATAAGCAACTTTCACCTATACATCTATAATATTATTTATTAAGAAAATGCAATTGTTGTATATAGCCAGATATTATAGAACTATGACATTTATTATTTGCTTCATATACAGTAATCTTGTAAGGTTACAAATTGTTTAATTTTTATTTCCCTCTTTTCAGTTTTTTTTTTTTAGAGTGGGAACAATTAAATCCTCAATGAATTAGAATGATTTTTAAATATACTTAAAAATCCCTCAATAGTGGACTGGAGAGATAGCTCAGCCGTTAAAGGCTAGCTTCACAACCAAAAATATAAGAGTTTGGTTCCCAGCACCCACAGCTGTCTCTCCAGCCACCTTTTGCCAGGTAGTGGTGGCACACACCTTTAATCCCATCAATCAGGAG
>NW_004949140.1:426104-427599 GCF_000317375.1 Microtus ochrogaster
AAAAAAAAAAAAAACCTCAAAAGGAAATGCTTGAAAACACTGACATTTAGATAGTTAGCCTGCCCTGTCCCTAAGAAGCAGGTATTCTCACACCGTGCCTGTACACAGACAGGCACGCAAATTCATGTGCTTACACGGCTCATGGATCCTTGTGAGGTGACCTTAGCTTGATTAGCTTGATACCTCTTCCTTCTCTTCTAGGTGATGATGACCAAACGGACTAAAGACATGGGCAAGTTCAGCTCTGTTACTGTGTCTACCATTGATGAGGAAGAAGAAGAGATAGAGGCTGTAAGTGCTTCGGCTTTCACGGGAATTGGAATTGGGGGGCGGGGGAGTAAGGGGACTTAAGTCAGAGCTTCTGCGGAGCAGAACAGTTGGCAGCCTTGCTTTCACACCCTGCTCCACTAGTAAGAAACTCGGTGCTATTGGGAGTACCTGTTTCCCTGAATGGGAGGGACATCTACTATAAAATGAGAACAAAGAATGTGGATCCTCTCATCACTTTTTAATTTTAAAACTACTGAACTGGATTCAGATCTGACAGTTTACGCCTATAATCCCAGTACTCTGGAGGTTTAGATGGGAGCATCTTACATTCAGGGTCTGCATGTTCCTATCTCAAAAACAAACCAATAAAAAATAAGGTACTGGACTGAATAATTTTCAGTCCCTCCCAGGCAGGCTCTAATGGTTTGAGTCTGTCCTTAGCAGTAACAGCAGTTACTTTTCTGGTATTTCAAGCCAAGTGTTATGGAGGGATGTTATCAAATGATCACCATGGAAACCTGAAGTCTCCTGGGTTATTGAGAAGATGAAGAATTGGAAGTGTAGGGAGGCCTGCTGTTTGAGTTCCAATTTATGGGCTTGAGTAGTACAAATAACTCCTGAGGTCTTGATTGTAGTTCCTGGTAAGTGCGCTGGTCTGAAGGCCCTTCATTTTCCCTATAGAGGGAAGTTGCCGACTCCTATGCACAGAATGCCAAAGTGATTGAAAAACAGCTGGAGCGCAAAGGCATGAGCAAGAGGCGACTGCAAGAGCTGGTGAGTGGCATGGGGAAAGGCGCAGGCCTCCTGGCTTGGATTTCTTGCTTTGAATGATTTGCAAAGGCTCTTGGAAGTTACTAGTATAGTTGGCTGCCAGCTTCCTCACACCAGGCTCTGGCTGCGTTGGTAAATAGTGACTGAGGTCTAGCACTAAATTAGAAATCTTGTTTGCCAGGCCTAACTTGAGTGATGGTTAAACCTGCTACTTTCTCTCTAGGATCAGGATTAAGGGCCAGGTTTTTTAATGCTTTCCAGTACATGATGGCATACAGTTCTGCTACCTCAGTAAACCCAAATTGATGGCATACAGTTTTGCTACCTCAGTATACCCAAATCGATGGCATACAGTTCTACTACCTCAGTTTACCCAAATTGATGGCATACAGTTCTACCACCTCAGTTTACCCAAATTGATGGCATACAGTGCTGCTACCTCAGTTTACCCAAA
>NW_004949140.1:429529-441220 GCF_000317375.1 Microtus ochrogaster
GGAACTAGCTCTTGTAGACCAGGCTGGCCTCAAACTCACAGAGATCCGCCTGCCTCTGCCTCCTGAGTGCTGGGATTAAAGGTGTGTGCCACCACCGCCTGGCAGGTTGGTGGTTTTTTATTTCTTCTTCAAAGCTAATAACTGTTTTAAATTTTTTGAAAAAAATAATGGTATGGGAGGAAAGTTGGAGGAATTAAAATTAATTCCTTCTAATTCTTAAAAGGTGGATCCTTTTAAGAGATTCTGTCTCTGATCTTCAAACTGTCCTTAGAATTAATTAACTAGGGTTTGAATCATTCTCTTGTCGGTAGAAATCAGTTAGAAACCCGAATCTGCAGAAATATTTCTTTACTTAAAATAGTAGCGTTATGTGTGAGCCATGCCATATGAAACTACAGAATTAAAGAAGGAAAAGCCATGTGGCTGGGGGTGTAGCTCAGTAATGGAGTACATGCTAGGCATGTGTGAGGGCATCCCCAGCACCAAAAACAAACAAAGAGAAAGAGCCAGATTGCAGATGCAGGGCTAAGGTAGGGTAGCTCAGGTCTGAATGAAAATATGGCCTTGCTAAGTAACCCAAAGGAGCTAGTCAGTCAGCTGGGAGAATTACACAGGAGGGGGGTAGTGAGAGTAGATTATCTGTTGGGTGTCTTGTTTTCCATTTGCTATTTGCAGAAGCCTGTTTGAAGTGTGTCATTCCTTCAGTGATGTCAGTATCCACGTGGTTCTTCCCGTATTCCTATCTGTTTGCCTGTATTGCAAGGCGTGAGGAAACATGGAGTGTGTTGCCCTCCTGGTGTTACCTCTGACCAATTGCACTTTTAAGACTTGTTTGTGAGGTTCTGCCAGGAAGTCATTGTCTTTGCCTTTTCTGATTTCATTACTTGCAGGGAAAAGTAGGCTAGAGTGGAGGTACAGTTGAGCTAGCAAAAACTGGGCCAAAGAGGATTGGGACTGCTGGGAATGCACAGACTGGTACATGTTACCACCTTCCCAGTGACTCCGCAGCCAGTGAATGGGATCTGCCTTTGGCTAATTCTTCACCTCCTTTCCTCTCCTAGTTGTGAGACAGAATTAACATTGTATGAATGACCAACTGTGTCCACCAGACAATGACCTCTGCCTTTCCTCCACTTTATCCCCAAATTCCTATGTGCACAGCTTGGATATACTTACACCACCTCAGACATTCAGGCTTCTAGTCTCTGGCCACAGCCCCTAATTATTGCTAGTCTCACGGACTTACTTCCTTGTAGACCTTTTTAGGTGTGTGCTTAGACTTGAGGGGCGCTTATTTTGTTAGTAATAATGAGACCTAATGGTAATAGCAGCATTAATACTCATTACTCTCCACTGAGTACTTGGTGTGTGTCAGATGCTGTGGAAAGCACTTTAGAGGTATTGGCTCTCTCGGACAATACCTCCTATGATAGTTAACTCTTGTCATCAACTTTTTCAAATGAATACCCCTGAAGCTCAGACTTCCAAGTTCCCCAAGAGCCACTGGCCAGGAATTGGGAAAGCCAAAAATCTGACTTTAAAACTCAAGCTCTACTATGCTGAACTGCTTCTCCTGTGGAATCTTTATTTATATGTATGTATAGTTAGATCAGAACATAATCATTTTTGAAAAATCATGTGACGTGCAATGATTCAGCTAGAGAACCCCCTAAAGCAATTCTGTGGTTATACTTCTACATATTTTCTGAAATATTTGCTGTTATATAAATGCCAATCATTTCAACTTCTGGCTCAAGTTACAAATTTTGCTTCCTCTATAAGGATATGAAACATTATGTCATTAATATCAAGTGAGTGTACATTTCATTTTTCTCTTTTTATTAAAAATTATTGAAACAATATGATGTACTTTCTCTATTAACTTTAATAAAAAGAGCCATATTGAAATATTGGAAAGTCATACTCTTTTCTTTTTGCAAATGATCAACTGTGGCAAAAATATGAAAATGTTATGAAATGTTCTCACTCTAATAGATGGTGGCATTTGTAATTGTGACTGTCATTTAAGAGAATTTGAAAAGCTTTTTAAAGACTAAGCTGTCTTGTTGGGTGTGCTGGCATGCGCATCTAGTTCTAATATTTAGGATCACTTTTGTTCAGGAGTTCAAAACCAACCTGAGCACCATAGCAAGCAGGACTTTCTCAAAAAATAAAATATAAAATAAAATAATATAAATAATAGAATTGAATAAACTAAACTAGCTTGCTTTGATCATCTTAAGATTCATATTGCCACGGACCATATGTCCTGTGCTTTTCTCTTGTATCTACTGATTTTTATTTAATTTTCCTAGTAATAGATGATGTTGAACATACTGCTTTTATTACAGTTTTAAAAAAGTTTATTATCTTAACCATTTTTGTTTTTGAGATGGGGTCTCATGTAGTGGCTGACTCTTATTTTTAATTTTAGATTTTTAATATAGATTTAATCTTTAATTTTAGATTTTTGAAACACAATCCCATATAATCCAGGCTGACATCAAATTCCCTGTGTACCTGAGGCTGACCATGAATTCCAGAGCCTTCTGTCTCTACCTCCTGAGTGTTAGGATTAAATGCTTAGTATCTTTTAGTAGATTTTTTAAATTTTAATTTTTGTATGAGCCTTTTGCCTGCATTATATGTGTATCTCACGTGTGCCTGGTGCCTGCAGAGGTTGGAAGAGGGCCTGGAACTGGAGGTCATGGGTGGGTGCTGGGAATGGAAACCAGGTCCTCTACAAGAGCAAAAAGTGTTTTTTGTTTGGTTTGGTTTGTTTTTTCAAGACAGGGCCCAACGAAAAGCTGAGGGTTTTTTTTGTTTTTTGTTTTTTGTTGTTTTGTTTTTTTTTCCCCAGAGCTGAGGACCAAACCCAGGACCCTGTATTTGCTAGGCAAGCACTCTACCGCTGAGCTAAATGCCCAACCCTGAAAAAAGTGCTATTAATACTAAGCAGTCTCTCCGGCCCCTATCTTTAGAAACAGGCAAACCTGCTGGCTATAGGATTTTTATTCTTTAGCTGCTAGCAGAGTTTGAATCTAGTATCTAAAGGCTGAAGTTGAAGTGCTCTACCGCTGAGCAGTGACCTTGAACTCTCGACTTGGGCTGCCAAGTCCAGTTTCTCTAGCCTTAATTTTTTTGTTGTTTGTTTGAGACAGGGTCTCACTTTTAGCTCTGGCTGTCCTAAAATTCACTCACTATGTAGACTAGACTGGCCTCAAACTTAGAGGTCCACCTGCCTCTGCTCCCCAAGTGCTAGAATTAAGGGCACCTGGGGGAGCAGAGGCACCACACCTGGCCCTCTAGCCATTTTTAATTGTGTAGTTCAGTAGTGTTAATCTGCATGATTGTGAATCAAATCTGCAGAACTTTTCAGCTTCTAAATCTGAAACCCGGACACAAAGGGACTCCTAAGCCCTGGTAACCACGATGTTCTTTCTGCTCTAGTGAATCTGTCTGATTTAGATACTTACTGTGTGTGAAATCACATAGCAAGCCAGGCGATGGTGGCGCACGCCTTTAATCCCAGCACTCGGGAGGCAGAGGCAGGTGGATCTCTGTGAGTTCGAGACCAGCCTGGTCTACAAGAGCTAGTTCCAGGACAGGCTCCAAAGCCACAGAGAAACCCTGTCTCGAAAAACCAAAAAAAAAAAAAAAAAAAGAAATCACATAGCACTTCTTTTTGCGAGGGGCCTACTTCACGTGCCGCGAGTCCTCAGTGTTCGTCCAGCTGTGTGCTAAATCGCCTTCCCTTTTAGGGTGGAACAATTCCCTGCATGTGTACACAGTTTATTCACTCGTGTTTGGATAACGTTGCAGTCACCATGGCCGTGTAAAAATAACTTTGGGACATCCTAGTTTCGGTTATTTTGGATAAGTGTTCAGAAGTATGGTAGTTTTAGGGTTTTGGGTGGTATGTTTTGTTTTTGTAGTGGGCATTAGGCCTTGCGTCTTCCACATTCTATACAAGTTACTCTATCACTGAACTGTTTCCCTAGCCCTTAAAAAATTTAAATAATTTTTTGAGACGGGGTTTTGCTAGCCCAAGCAGACCTTGAATGCAAGATCTTCCTGGGGTTTTTTTTGCCTCCCAACAATTACAGGCTTGCACCACCAGCTCTGACTATGTGTAATTTTTGCAGGAGATTCCATTCTGTTTCCCTTAGCTTGTTGGATGTACTGTTTCAAAATCTCGCAGTCACGAGCCAACAATAAATAAGGTCTCAAATTTCTCTGTACCCATATTGAAATTTTATTGTATCGTTACTGCATTTCCTCGGTGACTGGTGATGTTGAGTATCTTTTCATAGGCATATGGCCTTTTAGATAGCATCTTTAGAGAAATGTTTATGCAAGAGCTTTGTCAGTTTGAATTGGTTTCTTTTTTTGCAATACACATATGTATATGTTAATTTTCCATCTGTATCTTTGGTAAAGTGTGTATTCAGCTCTTCTACCCATTTTTTTAATGTTGAATTTTTTATGTTTTATTTGTTTGTTTGGTTTTTGTTTTTAAGACAGGGTTTCTCTGTGTAGCTCTGGCTGTCCTGGAACTCGCTCTGTAGACCAGGCTGGCCTCAAACTCAGAGATCCTCCTGTCTCTACCTCATGAGTGCTGGGATTAAAGGAGTGCGCCACCACTGACTGTCTTCTACACATTTTAAACCTGCTTTTTTGAGGTTTTTTTGTTGTTCTTTTGTAAATGATTTCTGTTTCCTTTTATTTATGTGTATGTGTGTGTATTGTCACTTGTATGGATCTGCCTGTGGAATTACATATGATTGTGAGCCTCTGTGGGTGCTGGCAACTGAACTTGGGTCCTCAGCAAGAGCAAGTGCTGTTAACCATTGAGCCATCTCTCCAGCCTTTCTGTTGTGCCTTTCTTGACTCAATCATGAATATCTTCTATACTTCTGAAAGTTGTATTTTTGACATTTACATCTGTAGTCATCTATTTTGAAGTAGTTTTGTATAATGCATAAGTTGTATGTCAGTTGATTTTTTAAAAAAAACATGTCTAGTTTTGACTTCTTTTTCTTCTTCTTATATTATTGGTTTTTTGAGACAAAACTGTTTTGTGTAACAGTCCTGGCTATCCTGGATCTCGCTCTGTAGACCAGGCTGGCCTCAAACTCACAGAGATCCTCCTGCCCCTGCCTCCCAAGTGCTGGGATTAAAGACGTGTGTCACCATCACCTGTCTATGACACGTAGTTATTAACAAGACTATTTTTCCTTCATCTCTTTTATAGTTCTGTCAGACGTCAGTTCATGGTTGGGTGTGGTGGCACCTACCCTGAATTTCAGCACTCAGGAAGCAAAGGCACTTTGCATCTCTGTGAGTTCCAGGCCAGCCTGTTCCAGACCAACCAGGACTGCAAAATCGAGACCCTGTCTCAACAACAACAAACCCACCAGCTCACTGTGTTTCATCTGTTGTTATTTTCCCCACACAGTACTTTTTTCCTTTTTAATTGTGAGGTTCACACCCAAGGCTTCACCTATGTAACACTGGACCACTGAGCCCCAGCCTCTACTTGCCAGTTTTCATTTCTTTAGTGTTGCTGTGTTTATGGGCTCAAGTGATCCTCCTGCTTCAGTTTCCAGGTAACCGTGACTATAAGCATATGCTACTCTGCCTAGCTATATAGAGTGTCTTGATTGGCTTATTGCAGCTTTAGGGACAGTTTTGAACATTTGGTCACGATTCTTCCACCTTTGTTCTGTTTTGTAGTTATTTTTGGCTATTATGGAGTTTTGTCTTTCCCGTATTTTAAAGTCAGCTTGCTGCTATGTTCAGTATTCTTTCTAGGGTGTATGGGATTTTGTAATCTCTGAAGATCATTTTATGGAAAATTGGCATCTGTACAGGTGTTGGTTCTTTTTGTTAGTGCTTTAGTTTTCATGTACAGATCTTGTAGATAATTGGTTAAAATGTATACTTGGGTTCTTCACTTTTTCCTGATGCTGTTATAAATGTCACTTTTTTCTCTTTTGTAAAATTAATGTTCTATCTTTTATGTATATGAGTATTTTTCTAGCGTGTAGGTATATGCACCACATGCATACCTGGTGCCCAACGAGGCCAGAAGGGGTATTGTGTCCTCAGGAGCTGGAATTATAGGTAGTTGTGAGCCGTCATGTGGGTGCTAGAAATGGAGTCCAGGTTTTTTCCAGTAACAGCATATACTCTTAGCCAGTGAGCCATCATCTCTCCAGCCCAATTGTTTGGTTTTTGTTTTGTTTTTTGAGACAGGAGCTCTTGGAGCCCTGGCTGACCCCAGGCTCACTGTGTAGCCAGGGACGACCTTGAAACCTCTGCCCCTGCCTGTCTCCACCTCCCAAGGAAAGATTAAGCATGCACATCACCACACCTGGCTTTTTGTTTGTTTTTTAAAATTCAAGCAAGATATAATATTTCATTATGACACTTCTACATAATTTATTTTTGTTGATCTTCCCTGTCCCTTCTTTTCCATTGCCCTGCTCCTCCTGTACCGTCCACTCTCGGCCATCTCACTCTTCCTCTATTACCTTCCTCAAAACAATTTCCCCTTCTCATGGTCCGTTTTCTGGTTTCATCACACGCGCGCACACACACGCACACACACACACACACACACACACACACACATATGAGAGAGAAAATGTGGTATTTGTCTTTCTGAGACTGGATTGTATGACAGCATCCATCCCGCAAACTCTCAATTTTAGAGTCAGCCTTACAGTCAGTCTGCTTTCTGTCATCTCATACCCCAATAGTCGAGTGACCTCATCTTGTAAATGATCAGGTATTAGGTGCCATGAATGTATGGTTCTTTTTTAAAGTTCTAATTCTTTTTTTTTTTCTTTAGATTTTTTTGAGACAGAGTTTCTCTGTGTAGCTTTTAGAACCTGTCCTGGAACTCGCTATGTAGACCAGGCTGGCCTTGAACTCAGAGACCTGCCTGCCTCTTCCTCAGAAGTGCTGGGATTAAAAGCATGCACCACCACTGCCAGACTGAATGTATGGTTCTTGTATCAGATGGGATCTCACCACAGATGGTCAATTGCTCAACGTGATGTTCTGGACTTAGCAGCTAGCTCTAACTCTCCTGTTCCCACCATATCACATCAGGACCACTTTGTTCCCAACCTTTATTTTCCCCTGCAAGACCCCCTACCCGCTAGCAGAGGACTTCTCTCTCCAAAGCACCAAGAGCAGAGGAATATAGTTAGATGCTTCTGACCCTTTGGCTTTGCTGTCTCAGGGGTAAAGATGCGTGTCTTTGAGTTCAAGGCTAATCCACTCCCTTTTAGTAACTCGGCCATCTGTGGAGCAGGGGACGTTAGCGGTGAACAAAGCGGTTCACAGTTTTCAAAGCGACAGGCACTACTGAATGAAATGAAAGGCCAGTAAGATGGTTCAGCAAGCCCGCCAGCCTGAGTTCATTTCCCACAACCTGTGGTGGGAGGAGAGAAGACAAAGTTGTCCTCTGACCTCCACGTGCATTTACCTACACTCCTCACACATACACACGAAGATTTTAAAAATTAGTGTGATGTCATAGAGAATTATGGGTCATCAGAAATGGGCTCTGGGGAGGGCCTATTTCTAAGCCATGTGGTATCTGAAAAGTGGAATGGGCCCACACATAAAGGTCAAGGGGAAGTGTTCCAGTATAGTGGTATATTGTATTTTAACAAATAAAGACCAGCGTGCCAAGCAGCCACACTAGTCAGCCATGCAGGCCAGGCAGTGGTGGCACACACCTTTAATCCCAGCAGCCACACTAGTTACTCATAGAGGCCAGGCGGCGGTGCACACCTTTAATCCCAGTACTAGAGAGGACTATAAAACAAGAGGAGATTGGTCTCAGTCTGAGGATTCGTGGAGACACGGTTGCCCATATCCGTCTGAGGTAGCAGTAAGAGGCACTGCCTGACTACTTTGCTTTTCTGATCTTCAGCTTGACCCCAATGTCTGTCTCTGGGTTTTTGCTATTCGTGCAGCATTCCAGCTGATGACATTGGAAAACACAGAGGGAAGAAGCTTTGAGAAACCAGAAGGATGGCAAGTGGGACTGCATACAGTAAAGGAAGCAGTGAGGCTTAAGGCACAAGCAGAAGCCAGCCCACGGAAGCCAGTCCACAGAAGCCAGCCCACGGAAGCCAGTTCACAGAAGCCAATCCGCAGTAGGCCTTGCAGACCAGGATAAGGATTTGGAATCATAGATATGGTAGGAAGCCGTTAGAAGCTCTAAAGTCGAGGTGGAACACCGTACACTTTATGGCTTTCATTTTGTAAGATGTGCCTGTTTTCAGAGTTGTGTGCTGGCACTGGCTAGCCAACTGAAGCGTCTGTCCCTGGGGAAGACTTTCCCACATTCTCAACACTCCTTAGTTGCCTGTAGTTCTTTGCATAGAATTGAGGCCTCGTGGGCTTTCCCTTGTTCACCTTAGTTTGTCTATTGTTTTGGCCCTTGTTATGCCCTTTTTATATTAATCACAAAAATAAAAAATAAAAAAAAATAAAAGAAATAATTTTTAAAAATCTTTCAAAAATTGCACTGCTGGGGATTGGTCCTCGGGTCTTACACATTCTGCTCAAGCACTGCACTACTAACCTGTGTCCCTGGGTCCCCTGATTCAGGTTTTCTTTTCTCCTATTTATTTTTAATCACGTGTGTGCACACGTGTTTATGTGTGGGTATGCCCACATGTGTGCAAGTGCTCATGGAGGTCAAAGATGTTGAATACCCTGAAGTTAAAGGCCACAGTGGGCTGCTGGTTTGGGGTGCTTTCTTTCCTCTAGGAGAGTGATCTGTGCTCTTAACTGCTGCGTCATCTCTATAGTCCTGACGCCTGCTTTAAAGTCATAACTGCAATGTGGAGAACGACCTGGAGGGCGGCAAGAATGGAAGCAGGGAGGCCAGTTAGTAGGCCATTTAGACAATCCAGTGTCAAGACCAGTTTCTGGATGAGATGTGGGAAGTGAGGGGAAGAGAAGAATCAAGAAGAGCTCCTTTGCTGGGTGGTGGTGGCGCACGCCTTTAATCCCAGCACTCGGGAGGCAGAGGCAGGTGGATCTCTGTGAGTTCGAGGCCAGCCTGGTCTACAGAGCTAGTTCCAGGACAGGTTCTAAAGCTATGGAGAAACCCTGTCTCGAAAGAGAGAAAGAAAGAAAGAAAAGAAAGAAAGAGAAAGAAAGAGAAAGAAGAATAGCTCCTTGAATTATGTGTGTAGAATAATTTAGTGATTAAGTGCCATTTTCTTTTTATTTTTTTATTTTTTTGGTTTTTCGAGACAGGGTTTCTCTGTAGCTTTGGAGCCTGTCCTGGAACTCCATTTTCTTTTTAAAAACCTCTCTGTCTCTGTCTGTCTCTCTCTGTGTGTCTGTCTCTCTCTGTCTCTGTCTCTCTGTCTCTCTCTCTTTCAGGGGGTGTCATTGTGTGCATGTGGAGTCAGCTCTTTCTTTCTACTGTGTGAGTTCCTGGGTATCAAACTCAGGTCACCAGGCTTGCATAGCAAGTGCCTTTTGCCACTGAGCTATCTTGCCAGGCCAGAAGTGCCATTTTCTTCGGTGCAGAGCAACAGCACGGTAAGAAAGCCAGTGACTATGTACTGGACATATTTCTGAAATGGTTATTGGCTGTCTGAGTGGTGATGTCAGATGAACACTTGACTTATTTTGCCACTGTAAGCCAAAGCTAGAGAGAAACAGTTTTTTGTTTTTTTTTTAAATTTTCGAGACAGGGTTTCTCCGTAGCTTTTGGTTCCTGTCCTGGAACTAGCTCTTCTAGACCAGGCTGGCCTCGAACTCACAGAGATCCGCCTGCCTCTGCCTCCTGAGTGCTGGGATTAAAGGCGTGTGCCACCACCGCCCGGCGAGAGAAACAGTTTTAAAGGAGATTACGTACAGGCAAGACACAGCCCCAAGAGCATGCTCCCAATGACCTTTCTCCTTTAACTGTCCTTACCTTCCTATTGGAGGGTCTATTACTGTCTTGTTTTAAAACCAGTGACCTCACAGACACAGCCATGGGGATGTTCTACTAATCTCCCAAAGCATCTCTCAGTCTAATCAAAGTGAAAGCCAAGACTGAGCAGCCCAGTTGTGGAAGACTTGCTATGGATATGTTTGAGAGTTGTCTGTGACTGGGGAGAGATGGCTCAACAGTTCAGAGTACTTGCTCTTGCAGAGGACCCGGGTTCAGTTCCTACCAGCAATGCAGTGGTTCACAACTGTCTCTAACTCTAGTTCCAGGAGGTCTGGTGACTTCTTTTGGCCTCCACAGGAACCAGGGTACACGTGTGACACATATACACATATGCAGAAATTCAGGCAAACACCCATACACATGAAATAAATACTTAAGAGTTGTCAGTGTACAGATGCCAATGAAAGCCATGAGACAGGATGAGGTTGCCAAAGATAAAAGTATAGCTAGCAAAGGTCCTAGAGAATTGAGTCCTTTAGGACTGTTTGATGGCCAGAAGCTGGGGCTAAGTTTGGAGGATGGATGCCAGCATGGGATCAGTGACTACCCAGTATAGCAGAAATGCCAGTCCACTAGGAAGTTGGTCCACGGAGGGAGCAGCTACCCAGCGGAAACCACAGAGGAATAGTCACTGCTGGAGATAACATTAATAACAGAGAGAAAGGAAGGGAAACGGTCAGGCTTCTACCCTTCTCTCCTCCAATCTCCTGCCAGTAACTCCCATCAGTCAAACATCTCCGGAAATCAGAGAAGAAAGGAGCCTGGGAAATGTCATTGTCTGCTACCCTCAACACAGCAGGAAGAGGCACATAGGCAAATGGCCAGCACATGCTTAAAGGAAGAGGAAATAACCAGCTGCCAAGTGCCACAGAGAAATGTGACGAGGACTTGGAAATGCCTGTTGCATTTAGCAGCAAGAAAAAAGTTGGTGACCTGGACAAGAACAGTTGGAATTGAGCCGTGTCAGCAACGCTGGACAGAACTGAGTTCAAGAGCGAAGGGCAAAGAGGAGTTGCAAGCTTTGATTACAGATTTTTAAATATTTTTATTCCTGTAAAGGAAAGGAGGGAAATGGAGTGCCATGTGGAGGGGAGGTAAGACTGACACGTACTCTCAAGACAGGAGAAAGAACAGCATATTCGAATACTGATGAAAAACTCCAAGAGGGAAGTAAGAATGAATGATGGGGGCTGGAGGGATGGCTCAGTGGTCCAATTCCCAGCACCCACATGGCAGCTCATAACTGTCCGTGACTGAACTTCCAGGGGATCTGACACCCTCACACCAATGCACATAAAGTAAAGTTAAATAAATTATAAAAAAAGAATGAAGCCTTTGCAGTTGCTGCTCCCTCTGCCCAGAACACTTTTCTCACAGGTATCGATTGGCACTACCCACTCCCTCACTTCTTTGGGTCTTGATTTTCTTGGCAGAGGACTTTGGTGACCATTATATCTAAAATTTCATCACCTCCTATTTCTGCTTTCTCTCTTGCTTTTTTTCCTTACATAAGACCCTGCATATGTTTCTGGCTCATGTCATTTATTACCTGGCTCTCCCAGTGTCTTAATGATATAGGTATGAATAATTTGCATTGGTATGGATTTTAAGGTCAATTTTGCTATATGTATATGTATTTCTGCTCTTGATTAAGGTATTGTGATTGTGTAGTTCATTTTTAAAAATGTAATGTATAACTAGGAAATATA
>NW_004949140.1:442340-453797 GCF_000317375.1 Microtus ochrogaster
CCGCTCTTATTTCAACATCTTAAAAGCTTAGAGTAGGGCTGAGAGATGGCTCAGGGGTTAAGAGCACTGACTGTCTAGGCAGAGTTCCCGGATTTTGTCATTCTTGTAGGTGACGAGCCTCCCGTTGTGCGTTTTCTCGTCGTAGCTTTGTAATTAGTGTTTCTTTGTCATTGCCTGTATGCTGTATCTGTGTACGTTTAATGCTGACTCCTGTCATGTTTATTTGCCCCCAACTAGGCAAGTGTTTATCTTCTTCATTGTCAAGCCTGGAGTAGTTTTAAAAATCAGTTTATAATATTGTAATATCCACACAGGTATTGTTTTCCAGCAGTTCGATTTCTGTCATTACCATCAGTAACTATTGTAACAAAAAAATTATCATCATGGGGCTGGAGATGAGACTCACTTACTAGAGTGTTTGTCCAGCAGGCACAAGGCCCTGGGTTTGGTTCCAGCATCAAACAAAGCTTGCTGCTCCATGCCTGTGATCCCAGCACTCAGGCAGAGGCAGGAGGATGAGAAATTCAAGGTCATTGCTCAGATCGTAGCAGCAAGTTTGGGGCTAATCTGGGATGCAGGAGACCTTATCTCAAAAAAATCCATAGTCGTGGCTTTCTATTTAATTCTTGTTCAGGAAATGGCTTAGGTAAAAGTTTGAGAGGTTTTAGGAACACAGACTCATAAATTGTCCTTGAAAGAATATAGAATATAGAATATTTCCTGGTACAAACTAATGAAATCCGAGGGAAGGCGACAAATCTTAAGTAACCAAGGGCAAGGGGCCTAGAGATTTGAACAGCTTGATTCTGCTAGAAGCGTTTGTTCTCTGGAGTCAGCAGAAATGCCGGCACCGCTTGTTAAACGCATTGTTATGTTCCTGGTCAGCTCCCCTTCAGTATCCTGAAGCAGACATTTCATCCTCCCCTCCCCCCAGCACCGGAGCTTTCCTCAGAAAGATTGTTTTCCCTGTCCTCAGAGCAGAATTCAGGCTAACAGCATGAAAGCCTTCCGTCTCAGACCAACGGCGGCGCAAGAGCGCCCTCTTCCTTCCTGTGGTGGACACGGAGATGCTTCCTGTTCCGGCATTCTCAGGAGCGCTGCCTAGGCCCCCGTGGGACTTCTCTGCCTGTGTGGTGGATTGCTTTGGCTGAGGAGAACTGCTTTTCCAAGGCAGTGTTTCCTCGACAGGGCAAGCACTGATGCAGGGATGGAAAGGCCTGCCCCAGTGTCCTGGCTTCAGAGCTTTCCGGAAGCTAGAACCGGCACCACAGCCCCCTATCTCTTCTAGGCCTGCCTCCATGCCTTCCTTCCTACTGGTGATCCCAGAGAACTCCCCGGTAAACCTCCTGTGGCTGATATTAACCAAGAGTCTGTACCTAGGGGGTAGAGAGATGGCTCAGTGGTTAATACCACTTGCTGTTCTTGCAGAGGACCTGGGTTGGGGTTCTCACAGCCCACATAGTGGCTAACAATTTCTAACTCCAGTTCCAGAGGATATGACGTCCTCTTCTGGCCTCCACGGATACTGCAGGCACCTGGTCTACACATACATGCAGGCAAAACAGTGCTACATATGAAATAAAAATAAATAAATGTTTAAGAAGAGTCTGCTCCTTAATGAACTCATCCTAAAGCCGAAGGACAATATTCTTCCATGTTTTCAGATATGGGTCCCCTTATCTCTCTTGGACTTGATCGCTCATCTCCTCTCTGGCAATGCCAATGTCTCCATGTCCTCTGGACATGCAGATTGGAATACATTATCAAGAGTCCCCTTCTCACCTCTGTCACCATCCCTTTTGCCTGTTAACTGTTCTTGTTTGTTTGATTGTTGAGAGTGGTCTCAGCATGTAGCACAGACTAACCTTCTATTTGTCAACCCCCCTGCTTCAGCCTCCCTAGTGCTGGATTACAGACTCGGCTTTATTCTTTAACTACTGTGATCACCAAGGCTCCATTTCAAACCCTCTTCTCATTCTTCTCATTCAAGATTCATGAGGTAGCCTCAGCTACCTTAGTAAAGATGACCAAGTGTGGGCTTTGCTGTTGACTCGGATCCTTTCATGTCCAAGCAACAATTTGACGTCTCCACTGCAATGTCCCCCAGGTACTGCAATCCCAGCACATTCACAGCAGCTCTCGTGATCCCTTGTCCCTGAGGGTCTTCTCAGTTCCAGGTACCTGCTGATGCAAGCCAGAAACCACATTTCCCTAGCGTGACCCCCTCCCCATGATCACCTACTTCGGCAAAGCACCATGTGCTGTTGGCTCTGCTTCTTCAAGCGGTCTCGGGTTCCTGCCTTTCTCCTCTCCTCGATGCCCTAGTTAGGTTTTAAAACCACGTGACCCTGGATGACTCTGACAGCCTCCTGCCTTAACGCCTTGCCCTTGCAGCTAGCTACTTCTAGACCAGCCTGAACTACATCCCCACATCCAGAGCTGCACCCCTTTAAAGCAGTGGTTCTCAACCTGTGGGTCATGACCCCCCCCCCGGGGGTTGAACAACCCTTTCACGGGGGGGGGGCACATACCAGGTATCCTGCATATCAGATGTTACATTGTGATTCATAACAATAGCAGAATTACAGTTATGAAGTAACAATGATAATAATTTTATGGTTGGGGGGTCATAACAACATAGGGAAGTGGATTAAAGGGGTCGCAGCATTAGGAAGGTTGAGAGCCACCACTCTAAAACAATGTGGAGCAAAGTGTTCCTGTGAGCAAATTGTCTCTGGCGACTTTCTGCCGCGACTTCCTGTTGCCTTCAGAACGAAGTAGGGTTTCCGTCCATTGCCACCTTTCCCAAACCTACCTTGCCTACCTGGCTTCACCATTCTAACAACTGCTTGAAGTCCTTGAGCCTGTCTCCTCTGCCATGCCCAGGGGTATCTTTGTACATGCCCCCCTCTTTCAGAAAGTACCTCGTTGCCTGTTGCTGGCTCCTTCCTGTTTCACATCTCTGCTACTGAGCTTCAAGTGTCTTTACCAACTTTCCAGAATCTCCGAAACTGATTTAGACCCTTACCCTGTCCTGTCCTTCCTCTTTGCAGACATTTATTGGACTTACCATGCCCTCCCTGGAACCTCTCGAGCTGAGTTCCTCGAAGCCAGCAGTTTCCTGCCATAATCCCCATACCCAGCACAGGGTTTGGCATATGCTTTGCTGCTCAGTAAGTGCTTGTTGCATGAGTGAGTCATTGAAGTACCAATGAGGAGGAGCAGAAGGGAGGACGGACAGGGGTGTGATGGGAGGAGGAAGGCAGATGCTCCCCCTGTCTCACACTTTAGCTCTGGAGGGAAACGTCCTGCCTAAGGCCCATGACAGACTCAAGCGATCCCAAAGGCTCGGGGCAATTCCTCTCCAGATCTGAGTGTGACTGTGGTCTGTGTCTCTCTGTCTGTCTCTCTCCTCCTCTCCCCTCCTCTTTTTATGGAGGAGATGGAACCCAGGGTCTCCTCGCGGCTGGACAAGGGCTTTGCTACTGAGCTATGCCCACCGCTTGTGACTGTGAACTCTTCATTTGTCTCTACTATGTAAAGAAGAGAAGCACAGAGAACTCTTCCCTGTTCTCAGGGACAGGCATGTAAGGCCCTTTCTCAACTGCGCAGTGACCGTTTTCACCTGGCCCTTTGGGTTATGTATGATGGTACCCAAAGCGCAGAGACAACTTTCCAAGCTGCTACTGCTGCCTCTGCAACTGCTTCTCTAGTAGAACAGCCACCTTGTCACCCCACCTGCCACGGGAGGATACCAGGAACCCTGTTTTTACAGTAGCTAGGTAGCGGCTGAAGCCTTTCTGCTCACAAGAGCTTCCCCCTCCCTCCTCCTTTCCTTTCTTCCTCCCCACACTGAGGATAGAACCCTGAGCCTTATCTATGCTAGGGAAGTGTTCTAGGACGAGCTAAGCCTCCTCTGTCAGCCTCTTCTATTGGCTGATTAACTGGCTAACTAATCGAGACAGGATTTTGTTGTGTATCTCAGGCTGGCCTGGAATTCTCTATGTAGTCCAGGCTGGCCTCAAACTCATGACAAGCCTCTTGCCTTCAGCTCCTAATCTCTAGAAGGCACAAGCCCTCTCATCTACCTCAGGCTTGTCTCTCCAATTCAGTTTTGCTAGACAAATATTTTCTGTGTGTTCTGTCACCTGAAAAAAAGGTAACACTGTTACAGAATCTCTAATAATGATGATCAGATACCAAGGATGTCATGAGTGTCTAATTGGGGCCTTGAAATCTTGAATGTATCCACAAGTTTCCATGTGTTAAAGCTTTTTCTTGTCGTCCCCCCCCCCTTTTTCTTTTTCTGATACAGGACGTCATATACCCCAGGCTAGCTTCAAACTCACTATCTAGCCAAGGATGACCTTGAACTCCTGACTGTCCCGCAGCCAATCCCCAGAGTGCTGGGATGATAGATGCGAACACCCACATTCATTCATTTTGTGTAGGGCTGGGGATCCAACTCGGGGCTTCATGCATGCTAGGCAGCCAATCTACCAACAGAGCTATATGCCCAGACTTCCTGCATTTTAAAGTAGGCCTGGAGTCTTTGTCCATGCCTGCTTTACAGGTGAGGAAGCCAAGGTGCCATGAAGTCGAGAGACTAACCAAGTCCAGCACTGTCAGAGCCAAGTCCAACTGACTAGGGATAAGTAGCTTCTATATGAAAGGGCACTTGGCTGCGTTCCAGCGCTGAAAGGCTGTCCAACGTCGTGAATTTATACTCTGCCCACAAGAGGTCAGTAGGTCCCACAGGAGCAGAGTGGGCACAGAAAGGCCTGTACGGTGGCATAAAACCTGAGAGGGCTTAAAAAGAAATTGTAGATACAATTTCGGATCTAAACTAGCTGGGCGGCCGGGAACCAACAAACAGCCTCCCGCTACAATGGAAGGCAGGGTGTCCTCTGTGACAGGGGCTCCCTGAAATTAACATCTGATATAACCAGGACTTCCAAGAGGTTCTTCCACATTCCAGAGTGGTGGGCGGCCAAGGATTTGCTGGTGCCAGGAAGTCTGTGCAAATTCCTTTTGGTCTTGTGGTCCCTAGAGTATAGTGAGCCGCCTGTGGAGGGCAGTGCAGATAGGGGAAGGAGCTGCCATACTGGTCCTCTTCCTAGGAGGCTCTTGCGTCTCCCTGGGAATAATGAACCACAATAGCATACGGCTGTGTCTGCTGGCCCAGAGCTTGGAGAGCCACAGGATAACATCCTCTGAATTTAAAATCCCAAAGATCTGGATTTGGATCCTGAGTCCTATCAAGCGGATCCTCTGGCAAGTTGGCTAATCTCGCCATGCACCCATCTCCCACTGGCAACACGAAGAATAATATCAGCTTTTGGGTTGTTCTGAAGATGTGTTTCCTTGTTCATTGAAACAGCCATTTGGGTGACTATCCTACCTATGGCTGCTACCAGGCTCAAGTGGATGTGACGTCCAGGCCCAGTGCCTGGCACATAGCAAATGTCGTTTTAATGACACCTTCTCTTTGAAGGTCAGGCCATGAACTTAGACTCACAGTCATAGGCAGGTGGAACAAACAAGTGGGAGGAGGGGACTGTCATTAAGGAGGCTCCACCGGAGAGCCAGGGTTTAGCAATGCTTGCCTTATCACTTTCGTAAGTGTTCCTCTGAACACCATAAAACATATGGAAGGGTGACCCACGCCTGCAATATCAATACTCAAGAGGCAGAGACAGAAAAGTTATCCAGAAGCTGGCTGGTCAGCTAGTGTGAAATACTCAGCAATACAGAGAAGCAAGAAAGACCCTCCCTGCCTCAAACAAGAGCGAAGGTGGTAGCCAACTCTTGAAAGTTGTCTTCTGTTCTTCACACATTTACTATATATAACTCTCTCTCTTTCACACACACACACACACACCACACACACACATACACACACACACACACAGTGAAATGTAAGCAAATACGGAAGGAAAAAGCTACACTGCTCGAGGGATGCATCATGAGATGCACAGTCCCAAGCACCATCCTTGAGACCCTTAGTGAGCAAAAGGGATTTATCTATGGCTTTCAGAAGATGCAGCATCCTTTCAGGCTGCCTCACCAAGAGGGACGTCTTACATGTGCTTTTGCTTCCCCTAAAAGAAAAATTCTGCTATTCAAAACCCTCCTCTTCCAAGTTTCAAGAGGTGGTCATCCTGTGGGGTATCGTAATTCTTTCTCTTCTCAGGTTTCCGGTGCCTATGGTAGCAGTAACACTCTCGTGGCAACACCGGAAGGTGGAGACCTTCTGGAATAGATCCCTTTATCCCATCCTGATTAAGCAGACCCAGGTTCAGAGAGGCGCAGCAACTTGTTCAAGGTCTCTCTACAATATTGGAAAGGCCAGAAGTTTGTGGTCAGGCAGCCTGGTGGATGCTCGGCCTCTCACTTGGATGAAGGTTTTCTGGACTTCCCCATTGCCTTCCTTGCAATCCTCCCCTGATTTCTTTTCTTTCATCCAGACAGGCTGCAGCTAGCAGTTAGACCAGAGTGATTTGTGCCATGCAGAGTTAGGAGGTGGAGGCCTTCTGTTGTTCAGGTGACTTGCCTTCAGAAGATCCACCAGACTTTTCACAGGGGACCCATTGGTCAGGCTGAGAGAGTCGAGGTACTGTCCCCTAGAGCAAGGGTCCTGGGCTGTTGCAGTTTCTAGGCTAGCAAGGATAGGCCTGGCTCTCCAATCAGGGCCATTTTTGGGTGACATTGTGATGAAGTTAGAGCAAAGTCAGTTGACTAGGAGAACCATTGTGTGTCACCAGTTTGGTGCCAAAAGAAGTACGAGGAAGGGGCTGGAGAGATGGCTCAGCGGTTAAGAGCATTGCCTGCTCTTCCAGAGGTCCTGAGTTCAATTCCCAGCAACCACATGGTGGCTCACAACCATCTGTAATGAGGTCTGGTGCCCTCTTCTGGCCTTCAGGCATATACATACAGACAGAACATTGTATACATAATAAATAAATAAATATTTTTTAAAAAAAAGAAGTACGAGGAATAAAAAGGGCAAAGTCTCTGCATTCTTGGGTTTTACAGCCTAGTGACATTTTAAAAAGTGTTCATCTGTTGCTTTAAACACGCACGTCTATGAACTAGAGGCTACCCTGGTGAGTTCCAGGCTAGTCAAGGCTATATAGTAAGACTCTGTCTCAAACAAATCAACACACAAGTGTTTTCTCCTCACATGTCTGTCCTCTGAAGTTTTGGTCAGGGTTGAAATACCTCTAGGACCTTTGAACTTTGTATTCTGGTGCCAGAGTGGTTTTGAACCTTGAGCTTATCCGGTGCTTCTAAATGTTTAACAGTCAGCTCTCTTGGGGAAAATCTATGTATGTATGTGTGTGCATAATCACAAATGTAGTTTGGTATGCCAGATGGGTAACATACAAATCTCATATCGTAAGCATGTGATATTCTTTATTATGCATTTGTATAACAAATGCATCCTCACAGAATGCTTCCATTTTTTGCCAGCTCATTTCTCTGTAATTGCAATAGACCAATACGGTTCTGGAGTGAATATTGGCTGGTACTGTGTTTATATGTGCGCTGATGAAGATGGTGGAACATCATTTGTTGACAGTGGGGTGATTTCTTTGATAACTAGGCTAATGATTTTCAAACAGTGGGAGCCAATTTCCTCTTCTTTCTTGTTGTTTTATTCATGGTGTAAACACATGGCAAGCCTTTCGGTTTAGTCTGAATAATGTTCCCCCATCACTTTCTTAGATTTTGCTGGCAGAGCATTGGGTTGGGTTCTGGTTTATAGTGCTTGCTGATTTCTGAGCTTTAAATCTTATTACCATAGCTAATTTTAAGCTGCCCTCTTCAATGTGATGTTTAGAAAAGAGGCGATTGCCCACCAGTATACATTCCAACTCTCAGGCATCATGGTGTAAATAGTTTCAGGTATATAAATAATTAGACACTAAGTAGAATGATTAGGAAGTGATAAGTTGAGAACATTAATAATCTTAGTTTTCAATAAGGCTTTAGTTTTATATATTTCTTTTGGTTTTTTACTTTTACAACACTAGAGATTGAGCCTTGAACATGCTGTTGAAGTACTTTCCCAAACAATTCCATGGATTTTTCTTCTTTTATTACATATGTGTATGTGGTATAAGTGCATGTGTAAATACATGTTTGCATTTGTTTGGGACTCTGTGTGTGCACGCATGTGTGTGTCTGTGCATGTGTAGGCCTGAGGTTGACATCTGATGTCTTCCTCAGTCTCTCTGTATTGAATACGTAGAGACAGAGGCTCTCACTGAACCCAGAGCTCACAGGTTAGTCTAGTCAGGTGAGCCAACTTGTTCCAAAAACTTCCTGTCTCTGACTTCTGTGTCCTGGGATTACAGGTGGACCAGCAAAGCTTTTACATGGGTTTTGGAAATTCGAGCTCTCATTTCCAACACTTTACCTCATGAGCCATCTCCCCCACCCTCGTGTATATTCAACTAATATATAAACTGTGTTTAACTGGTTAACACAATTTCTGAAAAATGTAGCAATCAGTTGCCGTGGGTCAGGAGGACGAAGCACACTCAGAGACAACAGCTTTCCTGGATCCCCAGTGACCCTCCTTCCTGCTCCAACTTCCCTTCACCACTTATTCTGGCCCCTTGAGCCAACTGCCTTAGATAACAGGGCTTAGATTCTAGAGTTGACCTTAGCTGGTACCAGGGCATCATCGACACCCTGTATGAGGGTGCTGGGCATCAACTGGCACCAGTGGTCCTGCCTCCCATAGGTTTCTGGTCCCTTTCTGACTGGGTCAAAGACACTTGCCCTGGTTCTGGAAGGCATATCGGCAAGCCCTCAAGCCTAAAGGGAAGAAGAAGTAGGAGGAAGTTGAGAGCACAGCGGTTTAGCCCTTTGTCCACTTGGCTGTGCTCCAGGCTGGGCTGTAATGGATTGCTGAAGGCTTTCCAGAGAGGCTGGAAGTACCGAAGACCATAGGCCACAGGGCAGGAGGTATGCGAGTCCTTTTTCTGGCTCGAAGGTGTTACCCAGAGCCTAGGAACCTACTTCTGAGGGTGATTCTATGTTTGCCCTTGAAGAGTACCTTTCTGTTCTGTTTCATTTTTTGCTGTGTTGAAACAGGATCTCTGTATCTCAAGCTGGCCTGGAATCCACAGCACTCCTGTCTCAGTTTCCCAGGTCCTGGGATTACAGGTACGAACCACCATGTCTGTCCGAGACTACATTTTAAGCCTTGGTTATGTTCGGCAGAAGGAGTGGGTAACCATGAGATTTGGGGTCTATAGCTGGGCCTCTTGCTGAGTCAGGATTGGCCTAATGTTTCTTGGTGGAAAACCACCCAGCATTCTAACCGTGTTCTGTGCGGAGGCTTTGTATGAACTTTGTCTGCTTGAAGGCTCCATGGGCCTATCTCTTCTCCTTAGGTAACCCCTGGGCAACTGATGGAGTGTGATCACTCCAGTGCAGTTCGGGCCAGGTTACTGCCCAGATGAGGGCTCAGTGTTGGCACCTAGGTTGAAAGCTCTCCCTTGGCATAGTCCCCAGCTCCACCCTACACAGCACTCAGTACAAAGATCAGCCCCCGGTGACTGAATGAATCAACCAGTCCAGGCCTGGCTGCAAGTCAGGATTTCTTTTTGGCAAAGCACAAGCAACAGTGTGAGTCCTGCAGGGGAGCCTTCATCTTGTCATCTTAGACATGGAGGGCCCTTTTTCACTACTAACTCTTTGAGGAAGAGGAACCTCAACACCCCCCCATACACACACTCACTAGTACACACACACACACACACACACACACACACACACACGCATGCATGCACATAATCAGGTTTTTATGAGCCAGATGCTCCATAACCAGGAAGTTCAGGTGCCAATAATTTTCCTCCCAGTCTTTCCCCTCCCAGGCACACTACTGCACCGGGTGTCTCCGGAGACTGGCGGAAGTGCTGATTGGGCGTGATTCGCTCTTGGCGTTAGGCCGAGAACATCCTGTGCAGCTGGGAGGGTGGCGCTGCCCTCTACGCAGCACACAGGATGGGAAGTGAGCAGGGTGAGGATGCAGATGGTAAGGGGTCAGCGACGCTCTGAAAGGCAAGCCTCGAACCTCAGCAGAAATTAGAAGCCCTTCGCTGGCTGTCATGACCTGCCCAACACACACATCACAGCCTTCACACACACGGTCTTCCAGCACATGCCTTTGCCAATGCTTTCAGGGCATTTGGAGAGTGGAGGTGGGGGGGGGGGCTACAAAAAGTCATGACTCTGCATTTTAGTGCTGAGAACGTTGATTCTCACTTTTCTTATGATTATGGATAAGAATAAAGTGATGCTGTAAAATCACTGTCCAGAGCTAGTTGTGGTGGCTCCCATTTGCAATCTCAGCATTCAGGTAGCTAATGCAGGAGGATCATGAGTTCAAGGCCTGCCTGGGCAACTTGGCAAGATTATGTTTCAAAATATATGTTTTTGTTTTGTTTTTGGAGACAGGGTTTCTCTGTGTAACAGCCCTGGATGTCCTGGAACTTGCTCTGTAGACCAGGCTGGCTTCAAACTCACAGAGATCTGCCTGTCTCTATCTTCTGAGTGCTGGGATTAAAGGTGTGTGCCACCACCGCCTGGCCCATTGTGCCTTCCTTATCTTGATACCTCCAGTGTGGTATGCATCAAACAGGGCAGGTATTCAGAAAATGATCACAATGTACCCTTTGCCCCGGCAGTGATGCTTTGTTCATCTTCTGAGGGCAGCCCTTCCCTTGAACCATAGAATGTTCCAGAAGTTCAGGTTTTGACCATGGTGTAGCAACCTCCAGGATCTCCTCACTGTTTCCATTTCTCTGTTTGATTTCATTTTCCCCCATAAGACAAGGCCTCACTGTGTAGCCCTGGCCAGCCTGGAACTGTGTTGACCAAGCTGTCCTCAAACTCAGAGATCTGGCCGCTTCTACCCTCATGCCCAGCTTATTTTCATTTCACCCTATTCGTTCCCTCCATACCCAGAACCTTTGTAGCCTTTGTCTGGCCATGTTTTAAAGATCCTTTAATTAGGAACAAATTCCAATTTATAAAACATCGCAAAGCTTAAAACAGGATAAGGTACACCTCATAATCTTTCCTGTGGTCACTTTCTGTTAACATTTAATCCCATTGTCTTTGGCATCTCTGTTTACATGTTCTGTTCACTTTGTAGACATGGTAGTAGAAATAGAAATAAACCCACAAATATATACACTCACATAAGCATGTATATACATTTGATGAATGTGTATTGTATTTATGTTATGTGTGTGTACACATACATGCAATACATACACACTGTATATGCATTTTATATGTATCCTACACACACACACACACATACACACATACACACACACACATTTTTTTTTTTTTTTGGTTTTTCGAGACAGGGTTTCTCTGTGGTTTTGGAGCCTGTCCTGGAACTAGCTCTGTAGACCAGGCTGGTCTCGAACT
>NW_004949140.1:455532-456056 GCF_000317375.1 Microtus ochrogaster
ATACAGTGGTGTTTTGCCTGCGTGTAGCTCCCATGTGGGTGCTGAGAGTTGAACCCGGGTCCTCTGGAAGAGCAGTCAGGCCGGGCGGTGGTGGCTCCAAAACCACAGAGAAACCCTGTCTCAAAAAACCAAAAAAAAAAAGAGCAGTCAGTGCTCTTAACCACTGAGCCATCTCTCCAGTCCCACTGACTGCAATTTCTTAAGTTGACACAAGTGTGTCCTTTAGAAGATTTTCTTCCAGTGACAGAAGTTATACTGTGGTCAAACTCTGAATTTAGTTGTTTAACTTCTTTAATGCGGGACATATTGATAGCATGCATAGTTTGGGTCTTTTATAAGAAAAGGAGAATTCCTCTTGAAGATTATAGCTGTCTTTCCCAGTAGCATTTTGAGCTTGTGGCGCTTTCTGACTACATCTCTGCTTCACATCTATTTCTTCTCTATCTGTTTCATCAGTGATGCCAGTGTTCCTTTTTCTTCTTTTTCTTCCTTACTTCTCTCCCTCCCTTGCTCCTTCCTTCCTT
>NW_004949140.1:456692-459367 GCF_000317375.1 Microtus ochrogaster
CTTCCTTCCTTCCTTCCTTCCTTCCTTCCTTTCTTCTTCCCTTCCTTCCTTCCTTCCTTCCTTCCTTCCTTCCTTCCTTCCTTTTCTGTTTCTGAGGCTGGCTCTCACTCTGTAGCTCAGACTGACCTGGAACTCACTACGTAGGCAAGGCTGGCCTTGAACTCCAAAGTGTTGAAATTGCAGGTGTAAGCCACCGTGCCTAGCTAATGAGGTCAGTTTGATCACCAGTTAAGAGTATTGGGGGCTTTAGAGATGGCCCAGCAGTTAAAAATGTGCGCTACTTTTGTAGAATGGCCAGGTTGAGTTCTCGGCACCCACCTTGGGTGGCTCACAACTGTAGCTCCAGGGCATCTCCCACCTTTGACCTTTGTGGGCACCAACACTCATATGCACATGTACAGATGATATACAAATATATACATAACAAAATAAAAATAAGATCTTTTCTTTAAAAGTAGAGCACAATTTCTCTACTGTTGATCCACATTTTCCTCCCTTGGTACATAATAAGCAATTTGTGGGAGTTACTTAAAAATCAGGCAGAATTCTCCTTCTTTCCCCCACCCTCCCGGACTTAGTTTCCATTGCTATAGTTTTTGTCCACTCTTGTCTTTTATCTTTGCAAAATAATGTGTTTATAACTTCCACACCCCATCTGTAGTTACCACTTGACCTTTATACACCAGCCAGTTTGGACCACCTTTGGTTTTCCAGTGCCTACCAAGTCTTGCTCATCCTCCAGTCTGGTAGCAAGGCATAAATTGAAGTATACAACTGTAGGGGGCGCCACTCACTCACGCAGCAGCCTAAGGACTTTCCCCTCGCATTGGTTAATGATTGTCCCTTGCTTGTTCTCCAGGCTTTGTCTGCAGACCCCTATTGTCACCCCTGTGGTATTGTACCGTAATTGCTTTTCTATTTCTATGCCTTTCTCATTGGGCTCTAAGTTCCATAAAGGTAAAGGATTCTCTTTCTTCTCTTGTATGTATCCGCAGCACCCAGTTCAAAGTATGTACTCAGGGAATGTCAAATCAATGAATGAGTTTGTCTCGTGTGTGTGTGTGTGTGTGTGTGTGTGTGTGTGTGTGTGTGTAAATACATACAGATATATTGTTCATACTGCTACAACATTGGAAGACTTAAATAGTATAAGGGACATCTCATAACTGTTTGCATTGTCGCTATTAATGTTTAGTTCCAATGCCTTTGTGTGCGTGCGCGTGCGCACACACACACACACGTATGTGTAATGTGTGCACAGCATGAGTACACACACACTAGTGCCACTGTGTGTATGTGGAGGACAAAGGACAACTTGTAGGAGTCAGTTCTCTCCTTACGCGGTGGGATCTTGGGTCTGAACTCAGGTTGTCGTAGCTTTACTTGGCGGCCCCATCTTATACATAGAGAGAGAGAATGGGGGAATAGAGAGTGCTTTGCTGTCAGAAGACAAAGTTCAGAAAGGCACTGATATGCTTGATTCATCCCGTGTTCTCTCCCCTCCCCCTCAATACGTGGTACAGGGACTTGGTTCGTAATAGCACTCAACAAACGTTTGCTGAACGCACACGTGTATACTGGGTGTCAGGGACCTCCCCCATTTTTTCAGAAACACAGTAAAAAGCATGTGTAGGTTAGATCTGAGCCCCAGGGTGCCCTCTGAACTCTAGCTGTTTTCTACACCTAGATCCAACCCTAATTGAGCAGTGCACCCAAGGGAATGCATTTGTATGTGAGCAGCATCATCAGGATATTTGGATAAACCTCTAAGGGACGTGGAGGGCTGTCAAGGCCCCCTCTTGAAGCTCTAAAGCCTTCCTAATTGACAGTCTCTGGTTTCTCCCACAGACTCACATCTGACATCTGACCTAGGTCAGCTGACTACAGAAGTCCTTCTAGGACGATGCCACTTGGGAGGTAGGCTATTTGTGTCAGGCTACGAGGGGTCACAGTGGCAATGCAGCCCCAAATTTGAAGAGGACAGGGCACCTTTTGGGTCCTGGTTGAAGAGTGTCATTCTGGCTGAGAGAGTTCGTCTGATGGATATCAGATTGATGCCTTTCTGGGCAAGCCTGCATGCATGTCACTTTAGGCCCACTGCCATAGCCGTGCATACATCTTTGGGGAAGCCGAGGGCTTAGCTCAGCTTGGCTGCCAGAACAACTCTTCCCAGAAGACACTGTTGGAGAAACTCTCCAAGGATTCTTCTCAGCACCCCAGAGGCATAATCAGGCTGGAAGAGCAGCCCCAGAAAAATGTTAGCCAAGTATGAACCTTACCGTTTTGTTTGTTTTGTTTTACAGTGCTAGAAATGGAGCCTAGGGACTCACACATGCTTAACCAAGAATTTTAGCACTGAGCCCGTTTTGTTTTTTTTTTTAAAAATGAATTTTTATGAATTACTTCTTTGAGACAAGGTCTTGCAATATAACTCTGGCTACCCTGAAACTTGCTATGTAGACCAAGCTGGTCTTGAACTCACAGAGATCCACCTACTCTCTCAAGTGCTTTTAAGGGGGTGTACCACCATTCCCAGCCTTGGTAATATTTTTGTTTGAGGCAGAGTCTCACTGTGTAGTCCAGACTGGTCTTGAACTCAGTACATAGCCCAGGCTAGCCTCCAACACATAATTCTCTTGCCTCAGGCTCCTGAGTGTATGCATGATTTTTTTTTT